>NW_015113823.1:95144-109862 GCF_001443285.1 Poecilia latipinna
GACTTTCTATAAGAATTCTCCAAAATCAACCTATACCCCGCAGGTATTAAACCCCCCCCCCCCAAAAAAAAAAAAAAACACCCTTCATAGTTTCTAGAATGATCAAGCAGAACGTGATGATACATTTTGACGTGAACTTGTTCCACAGGAGAAAACCAAACAATCTGCAAGTGCAGCTAGATGCCATGATATTGAGAGTTAGAGTCAGCTCCTGTTCTCCACAGGAGACAAAAGAAGCGCGTTTACTGTAGCTTTATCTGAGACAGCACGGATAATACTCGGTTACAGCGCTCGGAGCTGAAAGTACTTTATACATATACATATTCTTGTAAGGCGTGCAGCAACAACCACATTCAACCCACAGGAGGTATGCGATGCCATACGTTGAGCTGTAACAGCTGAAACATTGATATTTAGTGTCATTTTGGAGCCTTCTCTGTTTGTAATGCTTTGTGTCTGACATGTTGCATCAGGGACAAAAATCATCATCGATACATTGATGTTCGCGTGCTACCTTTTTTATTATGTGCATTGTTTATTTGTTTTTTTTTTCACTGAAGAGGCAAATGCCTATTTTTCCTCCCTGGAAATGCCATAAATCTGTTGCATCTACAAGGTCAGCCATTAAAATCCCACCAAAGACAACAAAATATGTCACTCTTCCCTCTCCTCCCCCCCCTTCTGGTGTCATGTTTGTGTAATGACATCACGCAGCTTTGAGTGATAAATTACACTAGCAGTCCATTCTTAGGCAAAGGGCAGTGCAAGGTCGCAACCTCATGGGCTGCGGAAACGGTAACGATAAGCGGGGGGTTATCCTTCTGCTGATTCTTGAGGATGGCCACCCCTCGCGTCACCTGTCTGTATCTTACTGTCCATCTCGTACCAGGGAGGAGAACAACGAGAAGCTCTTCTCCCTCTCAGCCTCCAAAGAGGAGCGCGTTTGGGCTCAGGAGAACAATAAAACGGTGTCAGTTTCTGCAGGAAAACAGAGACAAAGTGAAAGAGGAAACAATTCATCCACAACAGGACACGAGAGCGTGGAGGAAGGCCCGTCTTCAAAGATGCAGGGGTGGCTTTTCAGAATAGTTTAGAGGTGGCGCACTTCAAACGGCCCGGCGCAGCTCTCGTACTGAGCCGTTTTTCCTGCTATTCATGTGGTTTGGTTTTGGGTTGCTATAAGTAGTCCGCATCCTGTCCCTCTGTGGTCTCAGGTGGATACGTTTTGTTTTTCTTGCTGGGGCCAGGCCTTTAATGGCTCTCTGTACTTCCACTGCTACTGTTGGCAGGCAAAACCGATTGGCTTGTTAGCAATGCGTATATCAAACGTGAGAACTGCAAAACTCTTCTGGCCTTATGGATGTGGCTCCCCACTTGAATTTTGTAGAAATGTTTCTCTGACACATTGTCAGACCCAACAACCGCAGAAAAATGAAGAGAGACTCTTCAAAAAATTCCTGCTCCAGAGTCCTCTTCACCTCTAAGATGATTCATCTTCCAATGTGACAATAACTAGAAGCACACAACAAACATAATGAAGTAATGTCAGTGACTTCAAGAGCAGCCAGTCAAAGTCTTTGATTGGCCCAACTAGAGCCTGTACTTAAATCCAATTAAACATTTCTGGGAAGGTTAAAAATGCCTTTGTAGCAGTAGTACAAAAGAATATTAGAAAATATACAAAACCAGGGCTGCCCAGCCTTTAGAGACAAACCTGAGAAGAGTTGAAGCTATTACGGGTGTCCGAGGTGCTTCAACAAAGTTAAATTTCCAATAATTACATGCAGTTTTTAGTTTGTCTGTTTTTTATAAAATGTGACAGACGTGAAGTTATGTAAATGTGAATAAAATAAACACAGACTGACTCTGTTTTACTGATTTCGTGACCAGACCAGAGTAAAGGTGGTTGGATATAAATGTGCATCAACTTTTCACAGTTTTGTAAAGATAAAAATATTTGATAACCAGGTACCGTTTTCCTTTTAAGTCACACCTTGAGTTAGTCAATCACATATAATTCCAATAATTATTTTTTTTTTTAAATCAGTGACGTTTGTGGTCGTATTGTCAAAATATGAAGGGGTATCACAGCTTTTGCAAGGCGCTGCAAATAAAACTAGTAGCAGTTTCTGTTGCTGCTCTCTTTATTTGCTCGTGAAAAGGTAATCAAGGCGGAGCGTGCGTGCTGGACTTGTGGTTTATTATAGTTTGCCAATCCTCTTATTTCTGTTTGAGAAAGCATCTGCTCTACAACCGTGCTAAGTGTCACTGTATCCGCCTTTTCCCCCTTCAACCTCCTGGATAAATATAGGCTTGAAGACATGCCTCCCTGCAACCTAAGCGGACCCTGCCCCGTCCGTCTGTCTACCTCTGGCCTTCCTCGCTTCCCCCCCCACCTTTTTCAGAGCTTTTTTTTTGGTGCCCTTTTGAAATATCTCATCCACGTAGATCGGAGGTGGTCTTCTTGTTACCTCTGCTCCTCTTACAACGCCCAGATGCACACATGGCCCATTGTTTAAAAGCACCAGCCTGATTAGCGTGCACTCACCGAAGGGGCTGGTAAGCAAGCCACTTAGAGGAGTAAATGACCTCTGTGGTGTAATTATGTACAGTTTGTGGTAACCTGGTGGTCTAAACTTGAGGTAGAACACCCCTCTGCTCTCTTTGGCCCACCTGCGCCTTTGTTAGTCACCCAAGAAAGCTTGACAAAAAAGTCTTTAGCGTTCTACTTCTCTTACTCTTTCCCTCTTAACAACCCTTTCCTATTACGGGCTTTCAAATGTGTCTGGATGTCCTCTCGCCCATCTGTAGGTCAACCGGCCCATTAATTATTTGGTGATTACAGAGTGATGGGGGGGGAAAAGTGGCAATGTTTGTCTAACATGCGGTAGGTCCTGTTTATGTAGTATCTCGGGTTAGGTTTGTTCTTGTCATTGTTTCCTTGTGACCCATGACTTCAACTCCCCTCAATAAATCAAGACGGTCATTTGTAAGCGTTCGAGCACATTTTAAAGCTAGTTTTATGCTGCGCTGGGTGACGTAATCCCGGTTTTTCTCTGCCTTAAGAATCACGCTTTTAAACACGTTTACCCATGCCGAAGCCAAGAAGCAGTGAGGACCAATTCAAAGGGTGAAGTGGGGCACCGACAAATCCAGAGATGCTAACGAGTGCAAACATACACTCATGTCCTGATTGTGCAGTTGGTAGTGTGGACAATGGGGGCGGAGAGAGGGAAATGTGCACGGCAGCTTTCCATTATGAGATCCTGTGTATTACTGTAATCCAGAGGGCCTCCTGCTCACTGTGGCGTGTGCCAGACTCCTGGGTGGGCAATCTCAGAGACAGTGGGGAGGCCCAGCTTATTTCTGGGCACATTTGGCATGGCCTACATGGCTGTTACAGGAACTAGAAGTGGAACAGAAGTCATAAAAAGAGGCTTTGATAGATTGGGGGGAAACTTTTTAAGGCGTTAGAGGTGAAAGGTGCACCTGTGTCGTGTTTTGCTTTGAATTTTTCTCTTGAAAGTGATATATTAGCAAAATGGACTAATATTCAAAGACTTCCACGTAACATGGTTGTCCTTCACTTCCTGCCATTTATTTTTCTGCAGGGTTAGTTGTTAGAGACTGTCACAGTGAGAAAACCCATCTGGCCCTGAAGACCACTTTTTGGAAACCTGCTAATCGTCTCAAGTTAGCAACCTGCCTCAGGAGACTCAGAAAACCTTTCAATGTTCTGTCAGAGGGCTTATCCCTGCCCTACCGGAGGGCTCCGCTGTTCACTGAGACGGAGATGGTTGCTTTCCCTCTGGAAATACGTCTTAAACCTGTTGAGGGGCCAGGAACTGTGACTTGGTTGATGAGAAATTTGCAACAAAAATGTACATGCAAACAAAAAGAAAACATTTCATATTTTTATTATTATTATTGACAATATCGCTATTTTGTTCCTTCTTACTTTCATTTTGTAAATTTTGCTACAAGTTGATGCATTTTCAACCATAATGATGTTCTATTATGTACAGAAAAAAAAACAAAAAAAAAACGAATGAAATGCTGAAGGGGCAAAAGAATGGACACCTAGCAACAAATTTAGGTAAATTAATAAATAAAATTAAGCAAAATCTACTTACTGGGATCAAAAGTCATTAATCACAACAACAAAGCATAGTAAATAAGAATAATGAATAAAATATTTTGAAAATTGAGTTAATGTGCAGTGAAACTAAACATATAATTCATTTAGATAAAGTCAAATTGTTAAGTCTGCTAAAAGCCAAACCAAAATTAACTGTCCGTTATTCCCTTTCAAAGTCAGGTAACAAGTCAAATCGAATACAACAAACACAGGGATAGTTATTACTTATACATTAAAATATTTACTGATGCTATATAGTTTGACGAGGTCAAACAAAGTAGTTGAAATCCAGTTCACAAATGAATGACTGGAATGTTTTCTTTTCAGCTTTCAGAAAATACTGAAATCTTGACATCAGCATTATGAGCTTCACATGAAAAATACTGTATGGATCAAAAGATATTGACTGCATTTCAACAGAGATTCACCTTACGGATGTGTAGCTTAAATGCGAATTGTATGGTATGCTCTGCATTATTCGCATCTGTACAGAATGGAGCGGGTGCCTCCCAGCACTGGGGAGCCTGATTGCCATAGTTACTGAAACAACAATGACGATCGTCCCAAGGTCACAACCCTCCACGACCTGGGTTCAGGGGGAGGTTGTCCGAGGTTTCCTGAAAATGATGGGTGGGAAATCTTCACTTCCCGGACCTCCCAGTAACCCTACAAAGTGGAAGATTTATGAGACACAACGAGGACTCCCCTGATTGGCTTTATGACTGCACTTCCACTTTGTTCTCTACTAATGCCATCAGGATGTCTTCAACCCTAAACTTTGACTCCAGAGTGAATGTTCGATGCGGGATTACGGAGAGTTGGCAGGATGACTCGAGAGACAAAAAGGGTTATGAAAACTGAACGCCACATTTTGCACCGCGATGCTGTTTTACTATGCAGGCTCCGGCGGCGCACCTACGAGCTTTAAACTGAAATATACAGCGCTCGCTCGGATGAACAGCTGACTTTTACACTAATAGACACGCACACAGTCACAGGCAAGCACTGGCACTAGTGGAGACAAGCATGGGTCACCTGGTAGGTCATGCCCCCCCACTGGTCAGCTATGCTATAAGACTGCAATGATTATGTGCCTGTCTGCAAGCATGCATTCGAGCATGTGTGTTTTGGAATCTGAACATGTGGACACATGCTTCTTGATTCTTTTTGAGGGCATCTGTGCAAGTGTGTATTAGTCTATGGAACATGATGAGGATGTTTAGGATGTTTACATGGGTTTTAGTTTCTCTTGATTATCCTCAGGACCAACAGTAGCTTCTGTTTTGAATTAATTTATAAACTAACTTTAGGATTATATTCCTGGTTTATAGTTATAAATTTAGTATTTATAGCACATTTTTGAGGCGCACTAGTACACTAAAGCATAGATTTACCTTCTCAATTAGGAATTTAAGCGAACTAATTACAACTAGTTGACTGCAAACATGATAAACAATCTACGACCCCATAAGAAAAAATACACTTTACTTTTTAAAAGTACAGAACAGAGAAGTGTGACTAACAAACTCTGAATAACATACCTCTATCCCAACTATGACCAGCTTTTACTGCGACTTCAGCTGAAAGTCTCCACCAGCTTAAGGCATGAAGAGGATGGAGCTGTTGCTCATACATTTCAGCAAAACCCCTCAAGCTCATTTAGGCTAGAAGAAGAACGTTTGCAGACATTAATTTTCCAGTTTTGACATTGTTTCTCAGCTGGATTTTGTTTGCAACAAACAAATAATTTTAACAAGCAAACAAATAATTGTGTAATGACTTTGACATTGACTTTCTTGTCGTCACTCTTGCATAAAAGCTTGTTTTAAGGTTAAATTGTTGTTCTGTCAACAGACTCTTCTGCCTGAACTCTGCAGCTCCTCCAGAGTCACCATATATGTCTTGGCTGTTTTTCTGATTACCACTCTGTGAGCACAGACAGCCATTTGTTGGTAGGTTTGCAGTTGTGCCAACATACAAACCTACCATTATATAACTGCTTACATGCTGTTTTATATCACTAACTTGACTTCTCCCCAGTTTTACACTGGACCTGTCCGCATTGTCTTTTAGCTATTGCTGAAGATGGAGCAGCTCTATTTACACTGAGATAGAAAAACACAGAGGTGGACTCTGTTTTCAAACTAATGGCAACTGATTGACTGAGTTGTTTCAAGAAGAAGACAGGGTTAAATAGTTTTTCACCACACCTTTCAGACTTTTAAAAAACTGTAGAAAAAACAAAAAACACGTGTCACTTTCACAGTATTAATCTGAATTAACTACATAGAAGTTTGTTTATGTAATGTGATAAAATAGGGGTGCAAATATTTGCAATTTACTGTATTAAAAATGAAGGTGAAATAAAAACCTGCAATGTAAAAGTTTTTTCAAAAAGATTGTCCCCCTTTTTTTTTTAAGGAAACAAATTCAGTGATTTGAGAAAAAAAAAATCTTGTGTCTTTACTTTAGTTGTTAAGGAACCACCCCATCATCAGCGACTGCATGAGAAAAAGAAGCAAGGAGACAGCCAGAATATAATCTGAGCCAAATTCAGCAGAATGGCCTGTTTATCATGGCGACCCTTCAGCTCTCATCTCTCGTGCCTCGTATTCCATTTGTCTTTCAGCTGTGAAAGAGCGTTACGCAGCCCACAAGTGACCCACAAGCGCCCAAAATGAATACAGTGTGCTAATAGCTGTGAGAAGACACCCTGGGAGCAACCATGAAATATGTGCAAGGACCCGTGACCACTGAGATAATAGCCCCTGACCAGACCACGGATTGTCTGTCCACTCTCTCCTCCGCCGCTCTCCCGCTCAGGTTTGGAGTGGCTCGGGTCCAGGACAGATGGTAAGTTGGGGCTTCTGTATCTTATGGCAGAGCAGGGGGTAGGACAAAGCCACATGGGCGATAGAAGGATCAACAAAATGTACCATCCGTCCAGCTAGATTGCAGTTCTCTTTATTTATTTTTCAAAAAGTACACCTGGGGATCTGTTTAATAAAACGGTACAGAGATGTCTATTTCTAATTGTGCACTTTAGTTCGCATACATGGCCTTTTTTTTTTTTTTTTTCTTTTAAGTATATTAATAATAATAGTCTGGATTAAAAGTGCATTCGTCTACCCACAGAAAATATCCTCTATCTTCCTCATACAGGTTTCCAGACGAGCCACTAAACACAAGCCACAGCAGGGCCGGTGCCGGCTATTTCCTAGCAGGGAGTTTTGTTTGTGGGAGCTTTTTGTGTTCATCTGCCGAACCACATCCAGGGCAGAAAGAAGAGAAGATGGGGGCAGCTCTAATTAAAGCCCAAGGAAGAGTGTCATCTGCTGTGAACTCACAACCGGGGGGGCACAGCAAATCAATGGACAGCCAGCTCTGTCATCACCATCAACAGCTCCCGATCAGAGCAATTGGAGGGGAACAAAAAGGAGCGAGAAAGACACTACCGGGGAAGCTTCTACCACCTGTGCCGAGCCTAAGAGTGCCGAGGGGGAGAGAAAGAGGGAGACGGGCACAGAGATCCATGAAAAACACAGACCGAAATTGTGACGCCACGGTTCAATCTATTGTGAAACACTGGAGATTTATCGTTTCTTAGTTAGGGTTAGCAATTTCGCAATCATCACCCTAGACATCTATTTTGATAAACAAAGAAGGTGCAATTCTATGGCCAGAATGATCTAAAGACCTTTTAAAAAATATAGATTTTTCTTTTTCTTTTTTTTTTTTCCCCCTCTTGCTTTTGTTATTGAATCTAGCGGCTACACAGAGAGAGAGAGAGTGCCAACGATAAATGTTTCTTGCAACAAGAAAAAGTGTTTCCAGCGCAAATTTCGGAGTATTGAACTCTGCAAGCGGTATCAGTGCTCTCCTGTCTGTGTGAACCGTGCCTCCGGGCCAGAGAGCTTTGGTGCGCTGGATCAGATTCTTACACAAACACGGCCGCAGAGACGGCATGTTCTCGTGGCATTAGCATTCCAAATGTTTTTTTTTTTGTTTTTTTTTCGAGACGAACGTGAATGCGACTATTTTTGTCTCATAACGCGCGCTCTCAGATAGCCCCCTTTTGAATAAATGAATTCTGACAAGGGGAATCTGCATACAAAAACACAGCAGGTTTTAAGGCAGCGGCTGGTCGACCAGCGAAGACCTCTGAAGTCCTCTCTGAATCTCTTCATTCATCGCCTGCTCCTTGCGGGCCCGCGGCTCTTTAAATGGCCGCCTGTGTTTGTGCCGTGTTCACACTGGCGGTTAGAGAGGCAGCGAGGCATACACCAACACATTAAGTCCTCTGTGTTTGTGGTTGGCACCTGCAAATCCTTTTGCTTGCCTTAATGTCATGCAGAAATGTGTTGAATTTAAGATGTGATCTTAAATGGAACCTCGAGTGTGATTCTGCGAAGAAAATAGGAAAAAGCAGCGTACTTGTTTTTGCCTTCAGGCAGGCACAAATTTATTGGTCTTTGTGCCAGAAATTCAGACACCTGAGCTGCGAGACCAAACCGTTTCTAAGAGTTCTGAACTTTCTACACTTTTACCCTACAGGGTTAAAGACTATTTGATTTGTGTCTTGTTTTGCTGCCTAGTACCAGCCTATCTCAATGTGCTGAGTTAACCCAAAAACAGGGTTTGAGTGACCAGTGTGTCACACTGAGGCAGCCAAAGAGTGGCCTAAAAAATGACAATGATCCAAACTACAAACAAATTACACACACACACACACACACACACACACACACATATATAAGTATATCTTTATCTTTCAATTATTAAGTAAAGACAACAAAATTGTCTAATTTGTAATGACATCGTTGTTATGAATAGTAAAATTCCTACTTGACATCCCATTGTATGAAATTAGTAAGAGTCGTATTCTTGTTCTCTTTTGTTAAAACTCCAAGATCACATTTTGAAATTAGCACGGCTAAAACCAGGAATAAAGCTGTAACACAGGTAGCAAGAGAAATATGTGTGGAAGAAAATAAAGTTTCTTAGGCGGACTGTATTGACTGCATGACCAGTTCGGTCAACGTGAAAGTCCAGCACAACAAGCACAAGCTTATTTCAGCTACTTTGCAGGTCAAACATGAAGGTCGTCTAGAGTAAGACACCCTGACAATTGCCTTCTTTTACCCTCTAATCATTTCCTATTTCACTGTGTGTGGAAGAACACTGAAATCTGATCAGGTTGTGCAGCCAGGTTGGTTTTGATGGTTCTTTTTCTCTAAATGAAGGAAATCTTAATTTGAAAACTGTGTTTCATATTTACTCAAGATACAGTTGTTTGATATTAAAATATTTTTGATAATGTAAAACATTTGAATGTGACAAAAAAAAAAAGTCCTGTCACAACGTTTTTGTTACTTTGCTCACTTAGTTTTGTACAGTGTCTGTATTGGGGTGAACACCATAAACTTTAGATTGTGCTGCTGCATGGAAACTGTTACTTTTTTCAATATTATTATTATTTATGTATTTATTTTTGTACAAAAATCACCCAACCATCCCGAGATAAAAGTCCAATGTTTCATACACAATCTACATGCGCCCTGAATAGATACAAAAAAGTATTAGCCAGATGATTTAATCGGAAAGTAAATTAGGATGCCGTCAGTTCCTGCGTTTGGCAGGCTTCCAGGTGAACTTTGATCAGTTGGAGATTGTGTCTCCAGCTAATTCACATTTGTGGAAAAGTAATGGTGGCATGTTATTTATTTAAAGCGACCTTCATTTGTCTACAAATTAAATGCAAGGCAGATATATATATATATATATATATATATATATATATAAAAAACTTTGACAGAGATATAAAGTCTTTTATGAAATGACATGAAGAAAAATGTCGGAGCTTCACTGTTTGCTTTAGCCTGGGGCAAAAAAAAAAACCTGATGATTTCTCATTTGGGATCATTCTCCTTGCATCTTGCTCTTAAATTCTTGGTGGAAAAGGTTCAAATGAAGAAAAGGGAGGATTTAAAAATACATGTTAGCCTCAGTTAAGAAGTCTCAATTGTCACACTTAAGTTCAAACGTACTAAAAACGGTACTTTTATAAAACTCTGAATCAGGTCATTGTGGAAATTTCATTTGAAAATGCTTAAAGAAGTATGTTTTGCCAGGGTTACTTGTAAAATCTAAAAAATACATCTGACTATGAAACAACTCGTATTCAATATTGAAAAACGAAGTGACACAAAACACATTAAAAATGTTGATGAAACCTTAGAAATAAAATGAACAAGTTTACTTTGAGCATCATAAAGACGCTCGATCTAAAGGCAGAGTGATGTGGCCGTTTGATGCATTCAGAAGGAAACTGAGCACAATAATTACACATACTAAATGTATCCATTCAAAAAGACAAGGCAGAGAGAGTGCATTGGAAATTACAGGGTGCATTGCTTTCTGAATCGCAGAGCATTTGCCGTACAAATGAGACCCGTGTTTTAAAATGCTAATTTGCCAGAGCTGTCCAGACTGCTGCAAAGATTCCCCCCTTTACCAAATGCGTGACCACGCCACTGAACGCGTTTCACTTCATTCAGAACAAACCTCACCTTTGATGAGGTTCGCAGAGTAACACTCAGGCCCACGCGGTGCTTGTGGGTAGATGGAGCAAACTTTCAAAGCAGAGCCATCTCCATATGTTTGCGACGATAATCTTTCATCCACCATCCCCGACTTTGGTTCTCTCCCCTCTGCGCCTGTGGCAACAATTTTATTTCTGCATCAATTAGCACAGTGATTAATACAACAAGCAAACAGTTTAGAAGTAATGGGACACAATTAACATCTTTCCCCATCATAAAGGATATGCTAAACACTCACACCAGCGCTTTATCTGCCTGGAATAAAGATGTGTTTAGTAGCTAATTCATATGCTCTGGGATGGAAGCGGAGAGGGCCTGGCTTTGAGCTATGCCATCGCCACATTAATCTAATTATACTTAGCCGAAAATGAGTCTTGCAAATCGAGTCTGCCTGTGACACTCTTACACTCCCACCCCCACCTTAACACATACACTCACACACGCACGCACACACACAAGCCTATATTGTTCCCTAAATGGGAGAGTGAATGAGAATGCCTTTGCGTTTTCTATGCAAGTGCCAACCCCCTCTTCAAATGCCAATGTAGCGAGTGAAAGGACGCCATTCACTTGCTTTGTATCCAAAACTTATTACCGCCTTACTTTGCTTGCAGCCCCCTTCTCCCTTTCCTCTTTTGCTGTTTTCTAATTACAAAATCATTGGCGCTGGGAGGGTGTGCATGGGTAAATAGAGCTGTAGGGGCCTGTCATGTGTGTAGTAGTGGAGAGAGGTCCTCGCAGCGCTCGGGGATGAGATGATTTGTTGTGATTGACAGCTACCTTGAGACTGGGCCTGATGGAGTTGTCAAAGCTGTATGCTAACAGACTGTTTCCTTACCACTGCAGATGTACTCTGCTCCGCTGTACTGCACACACACACACACACACACACACACACACACACACACACACACACACACACACCCCCACACACGCACGCGCGCAGGCACACGTACTCTCTCACACACGCACGGCCTTACTTAGCATCAGGCATATCATGGGAACCCAAATATTTAACGGGACGACGGTTTTAAAATGCCATACGAGAAGAGGATGTCAAATTTCAAATCAAATGTTCCTTTTGGGGTTACTCTAGAGTAAACAAGCACTTTGTACCGAGGGTTTCGCACTGCCACCTCTTACATATCACAGGTTTGTTTTCTCTGCAAAGCGTAGACTGAGCCCTTTTTTAAAAGGTGCCTTCTTGGGCTAACACTGGGTGTGTGAATACAATGGCAATCCTACATCTGGGAACTCAGTGGGAAAACTATCCCATTTCTCACTTGTGCTGTCAGAAGAGGGTGTTCATTTTTACAAGGTGGATAGTGTTACTACAAAATGAAGTTGTGCAAAATTCCCTGTGAAAATCGGGTTATGAGCGTCAGCGGTGATTTTTGACTGGTACTATTCATCACACGGCTCCGCCGAGAGTTGGTGGAGCCGTGTTTGTTTATAGTGGGCTTTATCCCTTCCAACTAACAGTGTAACAACACGTCCAACTCACGAGACAAGATGATACTTTAGCAGCGATTCGAGAAAACTAATAATCTTTATTGTTTTATTCTCAAAAATACAGAGAAGCTTCTCCAAACCACAAGCTGCGTTTTAGATCTGCAGTCAGCGTGCAATAATTTAGTCAGAATTTGAATATTTGTTACATTGTTTTTATGCGTTTGAAATGCTAATTCCTCGATTGTAGAAATAGGAGAAACAGTTCAAATTTTCCAAAAATAAAATAAAGGTTTAAAAATCAAAAAGTGTGTATTTTTAAAGAGTTTCTGCTCAATGTAACCTACAAGTATAAACTCCAAGAAGCAAACAAACAGTTTCTCTCCTGGGCTGCAAAAGTAACTATGTTATTATCTGACTGTTCTTACTAATTGTTCTGAACATGCAAAACTTAATCATCTGGTTTACACAACTTGGTTGATTGCTGCTTGTGAGAACTTTAGACTATTTTAGCACTTTTTTGAGTTTTTTGTGAAGTGTCCTAATCAGAACAATCTTTATTTTTTGTTGTTACCATGCTGAGTAAACATATATATTTCTTGATTATTGTTAATTGTCCTATTTCAGTCCAAGTTTGACAAATGTAAATATAAATGTCGTACATTTTGAATCGGATTTGGTCAAATGTAGTCCAAACAAAAACAAAATAACAGCAACTTTGAAACAGTGCTTCGGGTTAGCAAACACGACACTAGCTTTAGCATTATTCGCGGCTAATGGTTAACCACCACCAGTATTAAAAACATGTTTACAAATCATTCTTATTTTGTCTGTCAGTTTTTTATTTTTCATCTTGACACCTCAGACGCTGTCAAACATTTTTAAAATATCATGGCATTGTTGCACACTTAATAATAAATCAGTGTGGTGTTGCGCAGGTTCTTTTATTTTGACAATTGCTGTGGAAACATGAGAGCGACAGTGAGCGCCTCCGCTGACCAGCCGGTGCTGCGCTTAATTGCCGTTGGCTCGCTCACAAACAAATATTTACCACATGAGTCAAATAATAAATATTTACAATACAAGTCAAATAATTAACAAAACACTTCCACACATATACCTCGCCACTCCGCCCTAGCCCACCTTCCCCACAAGAGACACAAACAGCAGCGCTAATTGACATTTACCTGTGGAAACATGAGAGCGACAGTGAGCGCCTCCGCTGACCAGCCGTTGCTACGCTTAATTGCCGTTGGCTCGCTGAGTCAGGAGTGCTGCTCACCGTGCTCTATGTGCCCACTGGTGGCGAAGCGTTGTCACTGCAGTCCAGTGCATCTCAGGAAGATAAGTGCAGCTTAAGAACACAGCCAGGATAAGAAAAATGGAAGCAAATAAACAAACAGAAAAGGGAGGGGGTGTAATTACATCTGATGTCCATTGTATGTCCATTCTCTCACAGCATCTTTGATATTTTGGTGCCAAAGCGTTGTTAGCAAACTAGACAAGAAATCTTTAGGAGTCAGTTCTGTCAGGTCAACAGAAGAACTAGTTCCTCTGTAGCCTAAAAACAAGAGTTTCAAACGTGGATGCTGGTCATCACAGTCAAACCGCTTACCTTCATATCTGATATATAAACTCTAATTACACTACTAGTTTTAAGCCTTTGAATGTAACGAGAGACGTTCACGAGGACAACATTTGATGCAGCGTGTTCAATCCCGATGTTCCCCAGTCTTAATTTAATGTGCGAGTAGATGTGTTGAACATCATCAAAAGGACGGGGCCTCGGCTTCAGCGGGGTATAGAATGACCAGCTTCACTCTGCACTTGGTGACCGGATTTCTCCCCCCTTCCCCCCTTCCCCCCCACGCCCCCAAGTCCTTTCTTCTTCTTTCCCCCCCCCCTCCTTTTCCCCAATGCCTCGTTCTCCGTGCTCTTATTCATCTCGGGGAACAAAAGCTAAGTGTTTAGCTTCGAGCCAGATCAAGGGCCCCGGCTTCTTCCTCCCAGGAAAAGGTGGAATAACAAACATGGCCGTCGCCGAAATCAGCCGTACCTTCTGTCGACTCCAGACTCCCACATCTGTGCCGCACCTCTCTCTGTCTCCCACACAGCTGCTGCGGAGGCTGGGGAGGCTCCAGCCCACTGCCTCCGGGCTCCCATTGCCTGCGGGTCCCCCGGGATCCAGCTGACTGGCACCCAGACTGCCAAGCAGATGATGGATCCTGCCATGAGAATCAAAAGTGACGAGGCGAGGTGAGGCTGCAGGAGTGGTCACCGCTGAACCTGAGGACGAGGGGCAGATGCGGTCACCTGCCTCAGCTCTGTGTATGCATATGTGTGTGTGTGTGTGTGTGTGTGGATTTACATAAGTGTTTACATGCAGATATGCAAATGCCTGTGTAAACACATGCCTTTGAATGGCCATGTCTGTGGGTGGTTATTTTGGCACATCAAGTTCCTTTTTTTTTTTTTTTTTTTTTTTTTTTTTCTTTTTTTATTCCAACTAATTTGCCATCTTGAACCAAA
>NW_015113823.1:113014-123225 GCF_001443285.1 Poecilia latipinna
ATTCCTTGTGAAAAAATGTCCTTTGTAGTGGTATGTTTTGGGGGGGTTTTTTTGGGCCATTAAATGTTTTTTTTTTTTTTTTTTTTTTTTTTTTTTTTTAGCTTTTCACTCCCATCAAATTCTCCATCTGGACCCAAAGACTTTCATTAGCTGTTTGATGCTCCATTTTACTTTGAGAGCTGACAAAATATCAGCACTGTCAGCACGTAATATTTGTCACGTCTGTGTTGGACCTTCTGAAAACTCTGACAGATGCTAAGCAACACATGTTGAGGCTGAGAATCATTTGCAGAGGAAGAAGCAAATGAAAAGAAATTATATTTTTAAACATTGCGTTAAGGGTTTAATCACAGGTGAGTCCGCAACGTCTCTTATCTGTTAGTTTCCATTATTCAAAAAAAGAAAAGACCAAAAGAGACAAACTGCAACTTTCACTGGGATGAGCATATTGTTTTGTCATTTCTGGCACGACCAGCTTGATCTCGTGATACCAGCTGGATGAAAGCTTCATTCTTGCCCTGCGGCGTCCCGCTGTGGCATTGCCTCAACCAAACACAGTGATGGTAAGTGACTGCTGTAATTGTTCTGCTTGTAGCTCTTGCCATTCAGCCATCCAAACTGCCTCCTGCCCCCTGGTCATGCCACATTCCCCACATGGGACATCCTTGGCACGGAGCCCCGGCATACAGAGAATCGGCATAATAGTTTGCCGTCGACGCAGAATTTCCTCAAGACCAATGGCAACCGTCGATGTTCGTTACATAAATCTAAGCTGGCACACTGAACAGTGATGCTTACAAGAGATGCACAGACAAAATCATCTGCTGACTGAAAACAGAAGGTATTAACCCGGTGAAGGGGACGCAAAAATGTTGTCTTTTTGATCGGTGAATACAAGGTTGCCCTGACGTTAACCTTCATCGGTGAGGAAGTTGATACCTGAAGGAAAGATACTCCAAGTTAAAAATGTATAAGTAGCATCAGTGACGTGTTTAAAAATTAGGCCAGGGAAAGCTGAACACATCTGAGAAGCTATTAAAAAGGGAACTGTATTCAGCCTGCAGCAATAAAGAGTGGTACTTTAGGGGTACAAGGCATTTTAGGGCAGCAGAGTGGAACAGTTGTTAGTACTGTTATCTTGTGGCAAAAACAGTCCTGGGTTTCGTCAGGGAACTTTCTGGGTAGATTTTGCATGTTTTCCCTGCACATGGATAGGTTCTCTCTTTATCAACTCAAGTTTAACTCTCAGAGTCCAAAACTAGGAACTACATGTCCTGTCTTGGCTGTAGGCGGCCTTGCAACCTGTCCACGGTGTACCCCATGCCATCGTCCAACACTAAGCCCTCCTAATTCTGTATGGATAAGAGGCTAAACAATGTAGATGGTTAGCCTTTTCCCTGATTTTGCCATTTTGCACTTTTAGTTGTTTTAAACCAGAGTTTTCCAAACATTAAAAAGAGTCGTTTACCACAGAGGGTCACTTTATACCCGCCTACTGAACTTTTTATGTTTAATCAAGCAGTTGGCTAACACAATTTGCCAAAGGCAGGTTATAATATCAAGTCTAAATCATTTTGTCTTTTTTTTTTTAAATAATGAAACATTTTTACAGCTTCTGATTGCTTTTACACACTGTGTGAAGGCACCTCTGCTTCTAACATAAATAATTAATGACTGCTCATGGTAGGAAGGCAAGTAAGCAATACTTTTAACACTGGTAATTATAGTTCACGAAGATAAACAGGAATTGGCTAACATCTGTATTGGCAGCTGCAAGGTTTACAAAACCAGAAATCAACCACAGATCTCTGGGCACAGCTCTCTCTCAGCATTATTAAGGCTCCTAAAAACATTTATGCAGTCTCTTTCTGGAAACAATGTCCCAGATTTGTTCTTTGGTTCAAAGCATTTTTTTGTCGACGGCACAAATTTGTACACCCCAGCCGGATAGAAGCCAAACTACTTCACCGGACGACGAGCAGATTTTGGAAAAACAAAAAAAATGCACGTTTGCTTCTGCAAACAGAATAAAACTAACTGCTGCATTTCCCCCCGCAAGTGTGTACTTAGCAGCTACTGTATTTTTTTTTTTTTTTACCATCGTCATCTCTTGGAGAGATTATGCATGCTCTCAGATGCTCCGGTTGCCTCTTCTAGCCTTGTTGACTATGCCAGAATCCCCCCCAAACCCCCCTGCCCTACCAGGCACACAAACACACTCATAAGCATGCATGCACACACACACACTTAAGCATGCTCAAGAAGACCAACAGAGGAGAGGGGGTGGAACATGAGGAGGGGATAGCTTACTGTACTGTACATCAAATATTAAATTGTTTACTATGGCAAATAGACTCATCTTGGCCCAGTCTGTTTGAAGTGACAGTTGTGGGTAAAGAGGATCAGCTCCGTTCATGTAGCGGGGACACTTCTACTGTAACTGAGGGACTCATTTGCCATTCCCTCACTTGTGTATCCCTTTCAACAGGCTCTCGCTGGAAAGGCTCTCACTCTGCATTAGTCAGGACTGACTCTGATTTCTTTGCTTTTTCTGAGCTAATGTTGGAACCCCGTAGCGGTCTCCGTCCATTTGCTTATGTAACAAATGTCATACAGTGAAAAGAGGGAAGAGGGGAAGAGGAGAAGCAGCGGAGAACTCTCAAAGAGTGTTCAGCTGTTCCTCGCAGCTACGAGACAAGCTGCAAGAACACCAACGGACCATTATCACGCCTTTGTATCTTGCAGCCTGCGAAGCCTGGCACGAACCGAAACGTAATCTCTGGGGGGATCGGAGATGCTTTTTACCTAGCCACAACGCGCTGGTCAACTCTGTAAACCGGGTGAATAATAATTCATATGAGCTCTTCTGGAATCTGATATCAGACATCGCTGTGCAAGTAAGAAAAGAAGTAAATAAGAAAGAATAAAAACATAAACGAAGCACCAGGTGAACCCGTGAAGACATGAAAAGACATAAATGAGCAGCCAGGCAGGTCGGCATCTCAGCCAGAGGTATGTTGCCATCTTCTGGTTTTAAAGCCAAACTTCAAGACCGGTAGCAGTTTTTACCTAAAGCTCCAAGATGCTTCCTCTGTCTTTTATATTTATCCCTTTAACACAGAGGAACTCTGGCTTTTCTAGAAGAGGGTTGGATTCTTTTTTTTTTTTTTTTTTTTTAAACCACCAAGCGTTCTGGACAATGTGTTTCACTGAAACTGAGTTGAGGTGCTCTGAAGTGAAAACGCATGCATTACAGAAAGCCAGGCTTACCGAAAGTAAAAAATAAATAAATAAATAACACGGGAGGCTCTGCACTGATGCATTGTCACAAAAGTCAGGTTTCTGTATTTAGATGCCTCTCTTGTTCGTCTCATTTGCATGTATGATTATCCACATATGCCCTCCTGCTCCTCCGCTGCTCTAAATATGATCTGTGGAGGGCAGGGTCTTAATTGGCTTGGCCCTGCAGTGTATCTGTGCATCGGCGTGTGTGTGTGTGTGTGTGTGTGTGTCTGCGGCTCAGTGCGAATGTTTGCGTATGTATATGGCAGCGTGTTGACAGCGTGAGCGGTGTCGGAGCCTTTCTCCGTGGCCCAGCACATGTGGTGGCTCTTCTCCAGTCTGAGTGGCTCCTTCCTCTGTTCGTAACACGTGCACTGCGCCGCCCCTCACCCTGTGCAGTCCTGCTGCGGCTCTGCGAGGTCCCATCTTTGGTGCACAACACCAGACTTTTGCTATAATTTAGGAGAGACTGTTAGATTACGAGACCAATCAGCTAGGCAATGATACAAACTCAGGATATTATTATATCGTCCTGACATTTTGCTAATTTTATAAAAAGATAATTTCATAAACCTATTGCTAAAAAAAAAACACTAACAAATTTATTAATTCTTTAATTTTTATGTGCTTTCAATGTAAAACAATGAATCTTTTAGAAAGGAAAAAAAAACACTTTAAAGGTTTTAAAATTGTTTTGTGTCAGATTTTCATGATGACCACAAGCAGAATTGCATGATTTCACAATGCAAACATTGAAAACAAAACTGTGTGTTTTAATGTAATAAGAAAATTTATGTCATGACAAAAGCAGTTGTAATATTATATATACCTCATATTTAGTTATTTCTTTCATATAGAGTTATGCAGAAATAGAGAGAAAACACTCCGTAAGTTAAATAGAAATTTATAGGTGCTTATTATGTGGAAGCAGATGTTGATTAGCTGGTTAATTAGTCAGGCTCTCTGCTCCTGCTCGCAGTGATTCAAATGCAGTTTCTAAAACTGTGCTACTTTAACAAGAGCCTCTGGTGGTCTTCCTTGCATCTTTTATTTTTTGGACAACCACAAAATATTTTTCCAAAATCAGTTCTTTTTTTTTTTTTCTTTTCTTTTTTCTTCCAAGTGGGGGAATTAATGTGGAAGCCTCGTTAGAGCCAGCTGGCTGGCAGTGCTCAGAAAAACCTTAGAGGAGGAAGAACACTGTGATACTCTATGCTTCATGCAGTCAGGCTCTTTTTCTGAGATCTTGTTAAGGCTGAAAGCTGTAACCGGCCCCTCGCCGACTCTCAGGTAAAAGTTTGTACAGTTTAAGTGCGAATCTGGCAACATATATGAAGAACTTTTTACCTAATAAGTTGTACCTCTAAATGTCGTTTGCAGGACTTTTCCTCCCAGGTTCTGTTATACTTTTGTCTCCTCTGTTGCTCAGGTCAAAGATCATTAACGAGTGTCTTTTTTTTTTTTTTTTTACATCCACATATTTCACCAGGTATGTGTCATTTATGTGTCATTATTTCGTTGTTTCCAGTAGTGCTTCTGTGCCGAACTTGCTAAAGTGTGACTTTCTTTTTTTTTTTTTCTCTCTTAATACTTTGTCTTTTTTTTTTTTCCTGGCTTTATCCCGAGGGTGCCACATGGAGTGGACACATCTCAGAAATTGTCATGGGATGATCAATACGTCCACTAAACACACACTGACACACACACACACACACACACACACAGTGAAAATATTGCCCTCTCCTGGTCTTTCTCTCTCTCTCTCTCTCTCTCTTCTATCTTGTGTTTTCCCACTATTCCTCTTTGCTCCGTCTCGCCTGCAGCCAGACAGCTGTGTCCATCAGGCCATGATGCCTGCGACATGGGTCACACGCTAAGATCGCTTGGAGATCATGGCAGCCAAGCAGCTCTTCTGGCTGTTTGTGCCGGGAGGATGCGATGAGATCTTTTATGTAATTGTTCTGTGTGTGTGTGTGTGTGTGTGTGTGTGTGTGTGTGTGTGTGTGCGTGTGTGTGTGTGTGTGTAAATGAAAATATGACAACATATAAAACACAGAAATTATACAATTATATATATTTTTTTGCACTCAAAGAAAGACTTTAAAAATGAATCCCCCCAAAAATATATATAAATATGATATGGTAACTGTTATCCTAGAACAAAACTAGGATTCTAGTCATAAACACGCAGGTATATTTTAACAATTTCCAGTTTGTCATTGTTGTTTCGTTCGAAATAATATGTCCAGCTGTCGTACGTCAGTTTCTACAATATTTTGCAACCGCTTCATCATTTTCAGTCTTTCTTAAATACCGATTTCTCTTATGATTGTATGATGTACCAAAGGGATTGAGCAGAATGTAGATTAAATATTAAAACTGTTGGCTCAATTTTTCAGCCAAAAAATAACCTGGAAGCAGAGAAAGAGCTAAAAAATATTAAACTAAAACGAAAACGTCCAATTTAATATGTTCAGCAGCTTAATACATAAATAGGCAACATATTGCTTACATAACTCCCAACAGCATTCCTTAGCAAAATTCTAACAAAACTAATTCAAACTATATCATGTAATTGTGAGTTTATAAAATAAAACACAACACTTAGAGATTTTTACATATGAAAAAAAAAAAACATTTAAGAAAAATATTTTGAATTTCTTTCCCAAATCAAAAAGTAATGTAAAAATTGGGTCATATTGACCTATTCAGAAACTGCGGCAGTGTGAATTTACAATCACAGGAAGTCGATGCAAATCGAAACGTAATGAAAAAATATCTATTAATGTTACCTGAACAAATCAGTTGCCTCTTCTCATAAAACACGAGTATTACTGTATTTCTCTAATCGCTTAATGTGTTATAAAACCCCATTCAGCTTCTTGCCTCTGTGCTTTCTGGATTTCTCCTCGTGCGTTTTAAATTGCATTTTTAGTCGTCCCGTTACAAATAGTTTTTGCTATCAAAACTCAGTTGTTCTAGCTGTTTGGTAATCCATCACCCTTTGCCATGTGGTGTTGTATTTACAGTGAAAATATTGCCACACATTGCCACAGCTGCTCCAGCTCACTTAACGTGGGGCTTTAAGGAGCAGCTAAAAGCTTTGTTCCAACAGCTTTGAGGCTTTGATGTCCGGGAACTGGATATTCCCCCAGATCTGGAACACCGTCCCAGAATAAACACTGTGGTCTGGAGGTTAACTCGCAGAGCGCTCTATAGACTGAATGCTTGAAATCCATACCGCTTCAGTGAGTGTGCCTCCTCTTCCCCTCCTCTCTCCGCCTCTCCCTCCCTTCATTCATTCACTGCTTTCATTCTTGTTTTTCTTTCTTTCCGTCTCTCTTTTGAAACTCGGGCTCCGTCTTCATTTTTTTTTTTTTTCCCCCCCCTGTCTCTTGTCCCTTCATCTTGTGTTCCTTTTCACTCGCGGACGCTCATCTGAACAGTGGAGCCGTGCTCTTTTTGACCCACGCTTGTCAGTGTTAATTGTATGGGTTTAATTACAAAAACACATTTAGCATGTTGAAAGGGGTTTAAGTTAAATCCTTCCTCTTCAGACCAAACTCGAGGATTTAGACATGGCAGGGCTGTATCAGCTATCTGACTCAGATTAGATGTCGTCTCTTATCTCATCACAGACGATCTTTTCAGCTGTCTTTTATTCAGCTGTCTGTCTGAGGCTTTTGCAGCCCCGCTTAGATGCTCTTAGCATAGCAGCCTGATTTATATGACGATTCCCCGAGCCGCTCAGCATTCCTTGTTTCATTTTTCACTCAGTAGGTCAGGGAAGCAGCTCTGAGCTATTGCAAACTACAAACATATTGTAGAGATTACTAAAAAGATGTTTCGGTATTCTGAGCTCAGCAAATTTTGCGTGTATGCTCTCCATTGCAACATGTACACCATTTGCTTTTGTTTTTTGCTGCCAAATTAAAAGCTTGCAGGAGCAAAACAAAAAAAATAAATAAATGAACAAGTGGACTTGCACGGATATGTTCAGATAAAACAAAATGACATAATTCTGCAGCACATGCACGTCCAGGCTTAATTCAGCCGAGTCGGGTCCATTGTGAAGCCAGCCAGCGAAGCTCTGTTTAATCACAAGGATTTGCCCCGTGATTGACGGACTGTTGACAGCAGTATTGGGCCAGTATTTAGCAAGGTCTCAGGACCCCCGTGGCTAAAGTGAATTTTATGGGGGCACTGGTGGGTCGCTGGCGTAACGAGAAGTCGGCTGTTTTTTTGTGTGTGTGTGTGTTTTTTTAAAGCCGATGCAAATGAAGGTATTTCATGTTGACATCTAGCTGTCTGGGGGTGTGATAGTTGATCACTTTGTGCATGGTGGGAAAACAGAAGTGCATGCGAGGCCAAACACCACTGCATGGTCTGTATGAATGTGTGTGTGTGTGTGTGTGTGTAGTTACACCCACCGCTGTCCCTCTTTGTGTCTGTGAAGAGAGTAGAGTACATTAACAGACCTAATTTACAATGTATGGACTCTGTAGACTGGAACAGTTTAGGGTTATGTGAGAGTTAAGCGCTTGGTTAACAAAGCTTGGATTGGACCTGGGAGAATCGGTGATGACGATCTTCTGAGTCCTGAAAAGAGCATTTTTAAACTTGGATGTGTCGCTTTTTCAAACTCAACATGAATGAGTGTAGCCAAAATAAAACAAACACCATGAAATATTAGAATGTGTTGCTTGTTTTCAAGCTTATCATTGTCAGTTATGCTTTTGCGCTGATTTTTCTCATGGTTTTTTGTACCTGTTTCAAGGTTTCACAGCATACGCTTCTTCTTCTTACGAACATTTAAAGCATGAACTTAATCTTCCTGCTTTTAGTTAATGCAGAAAACCAACAACCACCAGAGATATTATGACATGCTAAATATTGTAGTTCTACACATTTTTTGTGTATAAATTTTATTTGATTTTGAAGTAACAATTTAAAATGAGCACTCCCTACATATTGGATTAGGGTAAAAACAACAGTTGCACAGTGTGTTAATGTTCTGCTGTTATTTTTCTTCATGAAGTGTAACGACAGTACTGTCTGATAGAAATGTTTTGTTTCCAAACGAATATCTGGACTATGACAGGAAATGAAGGAAATGGATTGCTTTTCATTCCATTTATTCCCTGTTGACAGTGTTGCATGCTTTTTTTTAACATATTTTCTCTGAATACTTATCTGCAGACTCAAAAAGAGACGTGCAAGATGTCCATATTTGCAGGAGAAAACAAAAGCAACATGTTGATGTTAAACATGTTGATTTGAGGTTTTCACCCGACAGCTAAAGTTGCATTGGTGGGTTAATTAGTCAGGCTATCTGCTCAGGTAGAGCCTGCAGTTGGATGCTTACAGTCGTATGCTGTTTTAAAATATGCGATGCGTTAATAAGAGCGATGAAGGGCACATGCCTTAGGCATTTTATAAACTTATTTCAAAACATAAAAAAACATTTCAGAATAGTCAAATTTCTATTTCTTGCGCAGACAGGAAAATAGTGAAGGAACTCATTTTTATCAAGGCAGGTGACTCGCAGTTTGTAGCAACAGGTGAAAGAGGGGCACTGGTGTGATGCCCTACGCTGTGTTCTGGAATCTAACAAGAAGTACTGCAAGCTGCAGGATAGACATGATGGAAAATGTTGTCATTTTTGAAATTGAAGTTTAAAAAAAAACAACAACAAAAAAACTTGGTACACTTTAATGCTGCAACCTGCCCGTGAATAATTTGGAAAAACTTAAAATAAAAATGTTTTAACAGAATGTTTGGAGAAAACCTTCACTGTTCTTCTACATTCAGAGGTCAATTTGATTATCGTATTATAAGAAGAGCTGCTTATATGCAAATGACAACAACATCTTAAAGTGTAATATTAATTAGTGTGTCAGCTGACTAATGAGGGGCTATAAAACCAGATAATTATCTTGGGGGGGGTGAGGGAGGAGGAATGGTTGATTTCTTACAGTTAATATTGTAACATTAATTATGACACATGATTTAAGGGAATAATTATTATTTTCAAAATAAAATAAAAAAAACATATTTTAAAACAAAGTGATTCTGGAGACCTGAAGTTTTATTGCTTTCAGTAGTTACACAATAAGAATGTTAAAAAGATAAAAACATAGAACTGATATGTACATAGTTTTTTCCTCCAGAAGTGAGCAATGAGCATTTTCCTTGCCATGTTTTCTGACTTCCAATCGCCACAGCGTTGAGGTCTGGGTTTTGTGGACACCACTGCCCCTAGGTGTAACACTAAGAACTGCAGTCCCATTACATTTGTATTATATTGCACTATTTAAGATTTGCAGATTTTTTTTTCTTTTGTAAACTCAACACATTCTAGTTTTGTCCTTTAGATTCAAAACAATGCCCATAACTATCATTATGTTGTAATTTGCCCTGGCTGTATTATTTTAAATGTGCAATCAAGTCCTTTAAGCCCCAAAGCCTGTCAGTCAGGCATTAAAATGAAAACAGGAAACATCACCAAAAGCATACGCTCCAACTCAGATAAGTGATTTTACATTTGCCTCCTTTCCACCAATGAAAGGATGAAAAATTAGAATGAATCTGAGGTTTAATTGCTTTTTCATGATCCAGCAATCCTGCAGGAAAATGCAGCGTAAAAAGGGGAGAAAAAGCCCAATTAGAGTCTTTTCACTTTGTGCTGCAGACAGCAGGGTTCAGGGGCTGATTGTCTTTCTCCGCTAGTTGCTCTGCTCCAGAAGGTGATACTGGGCTGGACCCCTGTTACCCTCCGAGCCTTCTGTTAAATTTGGCAGAAAAAACGTCGGCGCTCGAGGAAGAACAAAGGCGTGCCGGGTTTTTCCTCACAGAACCAGGAAAGAGAGAGAGAGAGAGAGATAGAGAGAGGGGGGGGGGGAAAAAATACTTTAAAAAAGGTTAAATTT
>NW_015113823.1:126419-156335 GCF_001443285.1 Poecilia latipinna
GGTGTGTTTGGCTGGTATCACAACGAAGAAGAAAGGGAGGAGATGAAGAAGAGGCAAGATGACGGGGGGGGGGGGGGAAAGAATCCCTAAAGAATGGATTAATTTGGTCTAATCTAGGAGACCCATTCCACACTCACTCTAGCAGTGAGAGGTACTGGAGCAAGCAGGAAGCAGCTCTTGTTCTTATTAAATAAAAATAATGAAAAGTTTTTTTTGTTTTTTTTATTGTGCTGCTGCTGTACAGCAGATGCTCTGCATTAATTGGTCTATGAAGGCCTGACCTGGGGTTCTGGAAAAAAAAGGCTTTAGGAGGCATATTTGTTATTTGGTTATTACCTGCCGCAAGTGATATCCATCACATGCACGATACAGTTGTAAATATTATACGTACTTCAGGGAGGCGGTGTTTTTTTTTGGAGGGCATGTTTTAACAGCAGGTAAGTCCCAAACACCATTCATCAGAGGCCTGCTCTCTCCCTTCACATGGTCACAGCCATGACTGATGGGGTTGTCTTTTGTATGAATGTTTAGCTCAGTGGAAAGCCATATGCCACTGGCACCAACTCCTGCCCACAACCTCCTACTACAGGGAAGATGAGGAGAAGAAGAAAGTCAGACGGAGCGACGGAGGAGTCTGCACAATCACACATTATAAAAACTGTGGGGTAAAAGAAAGAAACAAACAAACAAACAAAAAAAATAATACACACAATTTAGGTTGTTTTGGTAACCAACTCGTAGATCAGATGTGGGCCGATTTTTGCCAGAGTTCATCAAACACAACTGGGTTTCAGCCTGAATATGGGGTTTGATTTTCATCCTGATTAAAGTCACTAGGATCCACAATGGTAACTGTTGTTAAGCATTTATTTACTGTTTGTTTAGGCGATTTGTACACTTTGAGCACATTTTTTATATTTTTTGGGGAATAGTAGACATTGCTAATGAACAATAAAGCTGCAATACAAAAAAAAAAACAACTAAAACTTTATCTTTTTTATGTCAAGAATTATCAAAATAATATAAGAATAGCACATAAAAGTAAAAGTTGGGTTAAAACTAAGGAAGTGAAACAAACTTTTCTAGTGCGAACTAAAATCTTTAAAGCAACACACAGACATTAACATTTAGCTGATTCAACAAAGTCTTCTTGAGAAGACTTAAAAATGGCAGAATGATGGTGAGGTCCATGCCAGTCTTTTCTCCAACTGAACACAGTCAAACTTTGGAGCTGATGTACTTGGTCTACTGGTGCAAGCTCAGCAGTTTTCAGTGTGTCCAGGCATATATGCCTGGATGAAAGCATTAATAGAGCAAGAGATTTTAATAGAAGAGGTGCTGGTGGTGGGAGGTTAGGGAGGTGGTGCTGGTCCATCTGTCCCAAGCAGCCTCTCTCTCGGTGCTGCTGCCGCCCCCTCGTGAGACAAGCACAGCTGTTACTGGGAAAGAAAGGGGAAAAAAAATCTCTACTGTCCAGAATAGGGGTCTTCACTCCTCCTCCTCCTCTCCATCCTCAGTCTCTCTGCCCCTTTAGCCCTCCACCTTTCTCTGCCCAAACATCCCTGCAAGAGGATGAAACGAACCAGCGAGCTCAGCCACTGTGCAGTCAGCCTGCGCGTCTGCAATTTCAAACCTCTTTAGATCATTTTTCATGCTCGCCAGAAATGAATAATGCACACATTAACTGGTGCCAGTTAATAAATTTCCGTCTCACTGCACTATATTTTTCAATAAGGGTCTAGCTGCTTTCGTTTTGTTTTGCAAAACAGTCTCGCAGGGCTCCTGCTGCAAATTATCCCAGCCTGACCCCCCCCCTCCTCACCCCCCCGACCCGCCTTCCGTCTTGATTCATCCTCAGCCAGGGAGACTTTCCTTGATGTCAGATATCATAAAATGATCCTAAACTGGCTTACATTTTCACTCTTGCATGCAAATGTCAAGGATTATATTGACCGTTTTGTTAGCCTGTATCCATGACCGTTTATTGTCATTCGCGGCGCTTCTCTCAGCTGAAGATAATACCCCGCAACATTTTTCACAAGAGTGCATCCTCAAAAATTCAGCCCCCAGGGCACTGCTGCAGAGAAACAGAATCAATCTTGGGGAACTTCCAGGCTTTGTAAGGGAGCCAAATTGGCAGCCGATGTCCATTATATCAGTTCAAACAAAGCCCTGACTAGCATCTGGCCGCACTGGGCATTTTACAGCGCATCTCTAACTATTAATCATTGACCGCGACATCACACACTCTCAAGAGGGTGGCCGGATGCTAAGGCTGCCGAGGAAGCCGCTGAAAATGCCAGGGCATGGAGACGCAGAGTCCCAATGCTCGCCGACAGCGGCCCTGCTTAAAATGACAGAGTGCATCGGAGCCAGACGGACAGAGCGGCGTCGGGAAGGCGCTGTGACAGGCGAGGGGGGGACTCCTCTGAAAATGCCACCGTGCCCTAGTGGCCTACAGTGTCGTAGCGCGCTGGTAGTATCTGCTCCGAGGTTGTGTCATGTAATATGATCTAGATGAGGCGGACGGGGTGGGTCCCCTCTCTAGGATGTGGTTGGGGTGTCAGACAAGCTGCTCCTCTAATAAGGACTGCCATTCTAATGCTCATTCAGTCACTCTAACCTCTGACCCCTACTGTTAGAAGAAACAGAGGGAGGGGCCAGCTGGGATGGTGGGAAGGACTGTGGGTCCAAATGTGCACTATTTACATCAATTAGACAGGCAAGATGGAGGTGCACATCAGAGCCCATTAGGGTTGTTGTGGATCTGGGTGGGGGCGGGGGGGAGCGTGGGGGTGAAGGAGACCGAGGGCCACGCGGAGGCCCAGCGGACACATCACAGGGCCGCCCTTGATCACATCCTGTCACATTGATGAGCCACTCGTGCAGATGTACAATTTGCTACTTACGCTGTGCACTTCAAGCTGCCGCGCTGGCTTTCAATCCTACAGAAACGACTCACACTGCACTCAAACACTGACTGGTAAAAATGAAAACCAACTGTGCAGTTTGGGTTATTTCACTAACCAAGCAGGGCTGGGTGGTGGATTTGACCCAACAGACTGGGTTAGGTTTTAAGTTAAAGCATGGACAGAGGAAAACATTCTTCTAAAAGCAATAAACTTGTGATATACAATAACAGTGGTACTGACAAAAATTGTAAATATGTAGGACTTTGCTAAATAGTGTTGTGTGTCTGAAGTCTGAGTAGCTAGAAGTAGCTTGAGCTAAATGAAGCAGGTGAAAGGCATATGTTGTCCACAGACTGAACTTAATTCACTAGTCAGTTCACTGACATTATCCAGCATTCTGCTGGCATCCTACCATTTCTTATTTCATCCTAGAAGCTTAGCAAAGTTTAATCTGGTTGACTTATTGTTCAATATTGTTGACTGTCAGGGATGATGAGGCTTCTTCTTGTATCTTCACTAACCCCAAAAACCGGGCCAACATTTTAGAGCTATTATTTGATTAAAAATATCTGAACTTCTGACCAACATTCAGAAATCCAGGGTTGTCAAACTGTTGGAGTCACGAAAACTAAGAAGGTGGAACCTCGATTGCCTGTAGTGGTGCCAGTATCAGTAGTATTGCTTATTTGCCATGTCAGCAGAAATGATAATTGATTGTTTATTAGTAGTAGAGGTGGTGGAGTGTGTGAAAGGCTTGATGAGATACAAATCACCATAAGTTCTTACTGCAGCTGCAGCCTTTTTGGATTTGGTGAACTGGGTTGCAAAGACCAAATAGATTTTTCTGCGTAGGACCCTTCTGTTATTTCTTTGTTTTTATAACATTGCTTCAAGCAAAAAAAAAAAAAAAAGTCCAATTCTAGTTGTAAGACACTTGAGAACCACTGTACTGAAAAAAATATAATAAAATAAACCCCTCGGCCTAGATGTATACAAACATTTAGGATAAGGAAAAGAAAAGACCTTTCTTCTAGACATCGCCTCAATTCACCATGACAATCACATCTTCAAAAAAAGAAAAAAAAAAAAAAGATTTTAGGGACTTTCTGTGTGGCAGTTTTGATAAACTCTACCTTTACGGTGAGTTCTGCCGTTGGTGTTTGTCAAATGCAAAACAGCTCACCTGCTGTTCCAAAACAGCCCCAGTGGGTTGAAATCAGTGCTCCCCTGCTTGTTGTTTTTCTATTGAAACTGTTGCAACAAAAGGGGATGACAATGCTTTTTTTTTTCTCCAAATAATTTTTGCAGCAGTCAAGCCAAACTCCTTTTTTTTTCAGTTTAATGTTATTTAAAAAGAGAACAAATAGAAACGATCCCCATCGCCTTAGCCAGTGTTTATGATGAGCAAAACTCATCAGTGTGATTAACTAAAACACAGTAAATAATGGCCCCTACAGTTGATTTCCTTACACATCACTGCGGCGGATACAAGCAGGTAAAAGGTGCAGAGAGAACAAGCCGAGGACTTCCTAAAGCTGTCGGATTCCATCTTTTATTAATGTCAACCCCCCCTAGAACAGCAGGTTTTTGTCAGTCAGAATGGATAATGAAGATGTTGGTGGGGCCGATGAACCCGTCCCTTTAATACTCACATATTTTATGATAATGAAAGGTATTCAAAGAATGATTATGACAAAAGTGGGCTCCCCCACTGGCGTCCCAGCGCAGCCCTGCGCCGGCAGACAGTCGACTACAGGCGCCGAATGAAAGGATCACACGGAAAGTAAAGGAAGGATCCATAAGTACATAAATAGAACAGGTGATGGTTTCGCAGCCAATCGAACACCGGCAGCGCCGCGTGTTACTCTGCACGACAGAAAATAATGTGAAGGAAAAAGCCTTTCGTGTTGAATGTCACTATCCTATCATTTTTGATCTTCCTTTTGTCTGCGTTCCCTCCAGTAGTGTGAAGTCTCCTCAACACGCCGACCTTTACACGAGTCTTGTTGAAACAGGTTTCAACTCGAACCAAACAATACGTTCAAGAACACAGCGCACATTTGTTGTACCTTCAGATTTGTCTGCCTCTGAATCTCACCATCAAAGCAGCAAAAATAAAATAATAATAATAATAATAAGAAGAAGAAGACAAAACAGCGCAGAGCGGGAGGGGGAAATTTCATCATGTGACATTAGTTGCATTTTTGAGGAGGTCACAGGCAGAGGACGCCGATGGTCGTGTGTGCCGTGGCACCCCCCGATGAGCGTATCAGTAACATCTTCCAAGCATCAAAGCGTCAACCGGTGTATTGTACTGTATGGGTAAACAAACTTAGCCGCCCCTAAAGCAAAGCCATACCAGCCCGCCACGGCTTCAAAAGTTTCCTGCAAGCTGTAGGAAGCAGGTGAAAAAATAGAAGTGTGTTGAACTTTGACCCCGGGTGCACACTTGTTGACTGATGTTTCGCACTGGGGTTGCCTTCCCTCCCCGCCTGCCCGCCCCTCCGTAGCCGTCTTCAATAGACGTAGGCCGCGCGCGCGCGGGCATGCGTGTGTGCGTGGACGCGCGCGCGGGTTCCCTGGGGAGATCATCCCCGTCTCCCTTTGAAGGCTCTGCCCTATAGGGCCATCTTCATACAGGACCGGCCAAGGGTTTCCTGTCTCGGCCGACCCCTCGTTTGCTTCTGGACACTTGAGAAAAACTTCCCAGCAGAGACACCTTTCTCCTATTAACTACAGAGGCGACAGGAGGAGGAGGAGTAGGGAGACGAAGGTTATTTTTGAACCTTGAAGTCCCACTAAGGAACAAAAGGCATAAAAATAAAAAAAAAATCTAATCAATAAAGCACCTTTCGAAAGTGCTTTGTTGTGAAGTGAATTTTACCACAGTTTTACATGAAACGACTTTGAACTTCTATGCTGTTCACTGGGACTTTGCATGAAAGATCAACACAGCACAAGGGGTTAATTGTAAAGTGGAAGGATAAGAATAATAAGGATAAGAAAAACTATTTTGCTAATAAAAGTTTAGCATGTGCATATTTTTAGCCCTCCAGAAGTCAAAACTTAAAAGTACCATTGCAACTACAAGACTTTTGGATTATGTCTATTCTAAGTGTAAACACAGTTTGTGTAGATTAAATTGAAGACCCGAATGAAAAAAGGGAAATAACTTTGCTCTCGCTATAAAGTGCAGAAACCTGAGCACTTTATACTCATGATATGCCCACTGTAATTTTTTGATAGGTTTCAGGAAACTGTTTTCAAGCCAAATGTACACTTTTACATACAGATTGGTTAAACATTTTTTTGCAAAATAGCTCAAGTTTAGTCAGACTGAATGGATGACAGCAGCAGTTTTCAAATCTTGCCACAGGTTAACTATTTTATTAAAGTTTTGTCATTTGACAAAATATGAAAAGAAAAAAAAAAGGTACAAACAGTTACACAAGACACCGTGTATCACCAAATAGTTAATGAAAACCCGCTGTCACACTCAAGTTTTCTGCAGGTGCATGCGAGTGCTCCCAGGCCAAACTATTGTAACTTTGAGTTGGGAAACATTTGAGACTTGTGAAAAGCGCTCAACTTAAATAAATCTACACCAGATTTCCTGGACCTACATGTGCGTGGTGCTGTCCAGCTGACACAACACAGGGTCAGAGATGAAAAGAGGACGGGGTTCACCGTGGATCAGGTCCACATGGTGTTCAAACGAAGCTTCAAAACGGGAGAAGTATCCCAACAGCCCTGATCAGTACACCCCCATGAAATCCAATTAGGTACCTGACGCTTAGGTCGCATACATGAAAGAGTTTGTAATAGTTAAACTACAAAACACATTTTGCAACATTTATTTTCCCTATTCCCCCCCCCCTCCTTTTAAGGAATAAAAACTGGAGCCTGGCACACAGATTGTGGACTTTATTTCAAAAACGTTCACAGGAAGAACAAGTGAGATAAAATAATACAAAATGAAACAGTGGAAAATGTATTTTATAGCAGACAGGGGGTCCCTGTTGGGTTCCCTCAGGGCGTGCTGTGTTTAAGCTGGTCCAGTTTGCGTCGCAGCATGTTGTAGTTGTCTCTGGTCCCAGGAGCCTCGGGGTCCAACTTTAGAGACAGCTCGTAGTGTTTCTTTGCCAGCTCCAGCTTCCCCCAGCGATGATACAACACAGCTGAGGACAAACACAAGACCGGGATGCAGCGGTTGTGATTTAGCTGATTAAAAGCCTTCAAAACATGGAGCCTACTCAATGTCGCTTCTGCTAGTGTTAATATTTTTAGTGTTTGATTTCTCTGAGCTCGCAAAATCAAAACTGCTGTGGCTTTACCTAAGTTGCCATGGCAACTAGCAGCATTTGGTTTGATCCGTAGGGCGTGAAGAAAGAAGCTCTCTGACTCCTAAAAGAAGTTTAAGCAAAAGAGAAAAGAGGATCCTTTTTTACTCGTAACAAAAAAAAAATATCACACCTGGATGAGCTTGAAATAAAATCATAAATTTTTTTTAAGCCATGTTGACTCACCTTGTATTTCTGTAATTTCCCCAAGACGTTGGCCAGTGAAAACATGATGGTGTGGTCATTGGGGAGGAGCTTCAGAGCCTCTCGGCCAATCAGCTCTGCCTGGCCCAGGTTACCTTGAACAGAAACAATGTTCACAAAAATCAAAGAAGCATCATGGGAGACACCAAGGATCGTAAAAACAATGCTAGCACCAGGCTAAGGAAACAATAAAGACAGAGCAAGAGAGTTACAAATGTAAAACAAAAAATATTTAGATGGAGTACCTTTGCTTACAAATTTTCACATTTCACAAAAGGCTTTATTGCATTTGTTTGAATTTTATGTGATGGACCAACAGAAAGTAGTGCGTGTTTGTGAGGTGGAAGGTACAAAAGATGCAAGATTGTCAATTTAATTTTTACAAATAACCATATGGGGGGAAAGACTCAAAGTCAGGGGAGGATTTGGGGCAAGACTTGTGTTCATAAATGCTCTCCATCCAATCTGACTGATCTTTCATAATTGTGCAAAACAGGGACAAATATTTCTGTTTTAAAAATGGCAGAGTTATACCCACAAGACTTGCAGCTAAGGCTGCATGATAACCGGAAACCTTGTGATGGGGGTAATATTTGTAAAAAAATGTTACACTGAAAAAAATCAGCTGCAATATCTTTTCTTCTTTGTCCTTCTCCTCATCTATACTTCCTCCACTCTGTGATCTTTAGCATCACCTTTTGGTGACGTCACAGGGGTTCTGTGTGAGTATCTGTTGCTATGAGACTGTCCAACTGGGATAATAATATGAAAACGATAACACTTGGAACATATTAGCCAACAATTATAGCATTCTGAACACTTCTTTGTGATATGCTGTTGGAATGACAATATATTGGTGCAGCTGTAATATGAAGTCCTCGTCAGAAAAAGATGGTTCTACAAAGTATTGAGTCTAGAAAAATGAATTCAAGTTTTTTTTTTTGTAGAAACTTCAGAAAATTATGAATCATTTTCCTTCCACTTCTCAATTATACACAACTTTCTGCTGGCCTAGAGCATAAAATCCCAATAAAACACATTGAAATTGTTGTAACATGACAAATTTAAAAAACAAAAATAAAAACAAGGTATGAATTCTTATGCAAAGAAAAAAAAAAAAAAAAAAAAGCAACACGAAGACACAAAGACCCTCTCTGATTTATTGGTAAACACTATCTAAAGCTCCCCCCCCCCCCGTCACACATGGAGGAGTGGTTTAGTCTCCTAATTACAGCTGAACGCAAGGCCCACTGAGTTATTGATCTGTGTCACAGATCTGTCTGATGTCTGGCCAGAAATGGAGAAAGAAGAGGCAGACAAGAGAAACAGAGGGCAAAACAATGGTAGTCATCTCCTGACTCACGGCCTGTGCCCTTCACACATGCAGCCTGCCAACATCTGATCAAGTGCGCGCCTTTTGTTTGTGTTATCTGTATCAAAAGAAAAAAAGGTGAATGCCAAACAATCTCTCCTCCATTTCAAAACGACCCCTAATGTTTTGCTTTTTGTCTTGTTTTATGGTTTACTGCAGGATTTGGGGAGATGGGCAGAATTATTTGTGTGAGATTTCGGGGAGCAAACTGCGGCAAGGGGAAACTCTGAGGGGGGCGCTGTTCTGGCTGCGCTTGCCCTCTTTTGATCAGGAGACACGCTGGGCCCTGATTGGACGGTTCCACTGCCCTCCTGGGAGACTCCGCCCTCACGGGAGCAGCTTCTGACAAAACGGCTCGAGCGTTTTGGAAATCAGAGCATTCTCCACACGGCAGGGAAGAGTGCCTCCAAAACTCACAACACAAAAGCTTTAATACATAAATTTCAAGCATTGGTGGTTCCTGCTCTTCCGGTCTAATCTTGTTGGCCATTTAGATTTCCTGCATTTCTGAAAACAACAAGGGTGCATGTGCATGTGTGTGTGTGTGTGTATGTGTGTGTTTGGCAGTTAATGCGGTAACAATACTGCAATCAAAACACACAGTTTTAATATAGTAAACTAAATCACAATTAGTTTTTTGTTTGTTTTAGCAGCAACAGCATAAAAAGAAAAGGCAAGTAAAAATGTTTTTTAGTGTTTATTGGGGTAGAAATAAAAGTTATATTTGAATGTGTGTATTTTTTTGTTTTTACCGGTATTGTCCAGCAGAATAACCATGTTGTTCCAAGCCAGACTGTGGTCAGGTTTAAGCATAGTTGCATTCCTCCAGGCATTCAGGGCATCCACATGTCGGTTCTGGTCAGCATACTATCACAACATTAAAGAAAGTCCATGATAAACTGTTTTAGATTTGGAAAAGGTTTACAAATGTAAAGCAAATATATTTTATGCAGTTGGTTTTTATGATCCGTACTATGCATCGGCAGAAGTAATCACACCGTTTGCATTGTGACGTCTCAAACCGTGAAAAACCTCAAACATCAATGCATTTAGTTCAGATTTTATGAGACCAATCAGCACTACTGAGTATATTCTGTTTGTTTGTTTTTTAAGTGGAAGGAAAAACATGTTTTTTTTTGTTTTTTTTGTTTTTTTTTCTTCAAATTTTTACAAATATGAAACTCAAAAAATGCAAAACTATGTTAAGTCGTGCAACAAATTCTCATCCGAATTTAAGTCTGGAATATATTGAACTCTGACCACTTTTGTAGCTCAAGCTGTGTGTTTAGGGTGTAAGGTGAACTTTCAACCCTAGTTACAAAAAGTCTTTTGGAGCCTGTAACTGGTTTTCTTCCTGGATAAAACCTGTATCATTCTTCTTCTCATCAACCCTGACAAGATTCCACATTTGAGATTACATTACACAGAGATTATTTACCACTAAGGAGACGGTTGGTTCAACTGGATGCTATTTAGGGGTACCAAAGTAAAGGGGGTTGAATACAAATGCCTCCCACAAGTTATAGATTTTTACATGTTAAACTTTTCTAAAATTTTAGTCTGATTTCATCACATGAAATCCTAATAAAATCCCTGTAACTCAGCAGCATGTGAAAAACTCTAGGGGTGTGAATACTTTTGTGAAGCAATGTATTTATCCGTTTCAATGAAGCAGCTGAAGTGAGGAAACCTCACCAGGCGACCCAGGTTATAGTAGCAGTCTGGGTATTTTCTCCGGTAGCGCAGGGCGTTCCAGTAGCTCTCCTCTGCCGCCTCAAACTTCCTGAGGCTGTTCTGAACTATGCCGAGGTTCATCCATGCAGCAGCAAAATCAGGTCTAGACAAATTTGGAGAAAACAATTACTGAGCTTGTGAAAAGGATAATGGTTTAGGTGATTTGAAATCATTTGTTTTTTCTTTCAGGACAACATACTGAACGGCAACAGCTTTAGACAAGAGCTGCTCTGCCTCACTAAGTTCATTCTGCTCCTTCAGGATGTTTCCAAGGTTGTTCATTGCATGGACGTAGTTCGGATGTAGTCTGAAGGCCAAAAACACACAACACAGGTCAGTTTCTTGCTCTATAAATTATATTTACTTATGAAGAAGCCTACCTGACAGCCTCCCTGTAATACTTCACAGCAGCAGTAGTGTTTCCTCTATCAGCCAGGTTTTTACCAACATTATAATGTACCTGAGGAGAAGGTCAGCAAACAAACACGGTTTGTTCTGACTGAGCACAGAATACTTTTGAAAGGCAGTAGATTCTGCCATAAAAAAGTAAGGAAAATAAATACTTTGGCATTGAGCGGACAGACAGATAGGGCACTGGAGAAGAGGCTTTGTTCAGACCGCCACTGGTGACTGCGGAGGGCGCAGCGGACTACATACATACATAACAGAGCGAGCAGCATGACGCATGTCAGTTTCTGGAAAAGGAAAACACAGGAAAAATTTAACAGGGGACCAGAGTATTTGGCTTAAAAATTTCATAGCAATAATATCTGTAAAATATAGTGCTGCAGCATTTAATGGCACGTCTGGTAAAATGTGCAAAAAAAGGTCTTAAAGGGAGTTAAAAACTTTTTGCCGTATAATTATTTCACAATGAAAATCGTTGAGATATTGTTAAAAGCAATCATTTCTCAACATGGGATCTCTTACTGTATTGAATAAGTTCATTGAAAGAAGTATAAGCTTTTTTTTTTAAATCTTTTGTGATGAAATTACTGCAGTAAAAGCAATTACCTAAAGGCCTATTGTACATCCTTAGCAGGGGTGGCAATAAATGTGGCTGGCACTGTATATTTAGCATTTACAGGTAATACTTTAGTCATTTCTCATATTTTTCTCTCCATCAATGCGTTACTGAACAAAAAAAAAAACAAAAAAAACAAAACAAACAAACAAAAAAAAAAACCGCGATTAAAGCCAGAATTCAATTAAATACATAAAATCCAGGACATTGTGACCTGGTCACAGCAAAAAAAATAAAAATAAAAAAATAAGGCGGTGAAACAGGAAATCCCACCTTTTAATTGTTAGGTTTTGTTACTCTTTAACTTTATTTAATAGGTGGGGGGCGGGGGTGGGGGTGATTAACACAACACCTTGTATTTGATCCACCGGTAGCAGCATTGTCCGAGGGAGTAGGCCAAGAGTAAGCAGTATCCGGCTGAAGACAGGTAGAGCACCCTCTCAGCAACAACAAAGCCAACTCTAAAGAAAATGTTGCACGCAGGCAGGAAAGGGACGACTAGCAGCACCAGGCCCAAGGTCAGCGTCCTGTGAGAGAAGAGAGGATATAAAACTCAATCAATGTAACACTGTATGGAAATGGAAGCTGAAATTACCAACTATGTGGGATTGTTTTTGTTTTTTTTTACTATAGTAGATGTGCAGTGTAAGACAAAATATATATATAACAAATACTTTCCTTCATCTACAGAAAGAAGCACTAGTGGGCTCTGCCGGCTTACCTCCTCCTCTGGCTGTCCGGCGAGCATAAGGCTTGGCTTACCAAGCCTATCAGGACACACCAGAGCAGCAGCAGCCACACCACCCTCCAATCAGTGGCCGACTTAATGAGAGGCACACAGCCCATGGACCAATCAAAACACAGCCACCAGGGACACAGCAGCAGCCAGGCATTAAGAGAGTAGTAGTAATTATAGTTCACAATCTGCCAATCAAAAACAAAAGAACGAGGAGGGGAGGACAAAATGAGAGAGAGCACAGAAAGGAAGAAAAAGGGGAATATCTTCAAATTTAACAGTAAAGTAAATGTGTTTTATTTAAGGGCATTAGAGTAACGGTGGTGGAATACAAATGCACAAAACTAGAAAGGTTTTTAAATGAAACTTTGCAAATAAAAAAAAAGGTTTTTAAATGATCGAAAAATGCAGTGAATCATTTCCTTTTCACTTCACAATTATACTGTTCAGCAGTGTATTGGTATCTGTGTTGGGAAAAAGTTTCAGTGGTATGATTACTTTTTCAAAGCATTTTATGTTGTACAAATGAACATTTTTAAACATTTCTTAATAATCAATTAGAAAACCTGCTAGCATAAGCAGCATTACATGTCTTGTACTGCCATCAGCTTAAAGTTGTTGGGTTTTTTTTCAGCCAGCTGAAAACGTTTGAAGAAAATCTACAATTACATTTAAAGATGACAGAACATTGGATGATGTTATAATTGTACTTTAAAACATAAACAAAGAGAAGAGAAAAAAGCTAAGCTGTGTTTTTCTGTGTTTTCTGTGCACTTCTGACGTTCAGGTGAAAACATGCACCGTTTCGGACCGGTTAAACTCAAATGGTTAACGTTTAGGTTCTCAAATTAACATTAGACTTTTTTTTTCTACTGTGTAAGACTGCAGCAGCTTACCTAGATCAAATACAAAAAAGAAAAAGAAAAGAAGCAAGCAATTAAAAAAAGTTTTTCATTTTCTCTTGTTGCCTTATTTATTTAGGAAATCCATACGATCCAGAAAGTCGTGAAGCTTGACATCAACAAGCGTCTGGATTTTCTAAGATGTAATAAATGCCAAATGCACTAATTTAGCATTGATTACATAGCATGTAATCAATCAATGCTCATGTCTGAGTGCTGTATTTGTTCATATTTAGGTTTTAGAAACTTGGGATAAAAAATATTCTCCATACTTATCCTGATTGGTAAAATACTTAAAACATATACAAACAAATCATAGAAATAAATATATAAAACAAAGTTATAAAAATCAGACTAAAACTGCTGTTAAGTGATTCAGTAATTTAATACGTTATTTAAAAAAAAGATGAAAATATACTACCGTAATTTTCAGACTATTAGCCGAGACTTTATTCCCCACATACTGCGGTTAAAGCAATAAACTGGGTCCGACTATAAATAATGATTTATTGTTGAATCCTTTAAAAAGCTTACTTACTCTAATAAATATATTTTCTTCAAAAGAGGCCGGGTTGTCTACTTCTGTGAATGCCGGCGGTCCGGTGCCCATGATCCTCCAGCGTGCATAGAGCATGGAGAGGCCGCCAAGGCTCATGAGGCCCAATCGTTTCAGCAAACCTGTCCGAAGAATCTCGCTTAGCTGTGAGAACATTAAAAACCGTTACTAAGGATTTCGAGCGACGAGTCATCAGGATTATATATCCTCTGATTCACTCAGCTTTATAGGATACAATATATGAGATGTGACATTAATTATGTAGAGAAGACATAAATTATTACACAAAATGTGAAGAATAAATGTTTAACTTACCTCAGGAGAATTCTTCCTGAAGAGAAGCCTGTGGCCAAGTTCATAGACATTAACATTACAGATCAGTAGAACATCAAAGGCTGCGTTCACACCCTGAGGGGAAGATGCATCCACACAGGTTATGCATGGCAGTGATCTTTTAGTTATTACATGCAGAGTTTAGGATAGTACGAAGAGCAACCAAGTGTGACACAATCACAATAATGTTTTGCTTATATTGCTAGGACAGACTGAACTGATTCTAAAAAAAAAAAAAAAGAAAGAAAGAAAGATTTTCATACCAAAACAGTGATGCCTTGTTCTTTACAAAGCATTGCCGCACCACACAACGCAAGACTGACCACAACCCACTGGACAGAAAATCTGCCATCTTTGTCATTCCCTGAGGACATGAAGATCGCATCGGTTATAGACAGGGTTCCTACTCACTCTTCAGACATTTCCACATTTATATATTTTTTTGACAATTTCTATAACATTTTAGGTACAAAACCTTTACATTGAAAACACTTTAACACAGTCGCCAGGTTTTGTTTTGAGTGTGTGCTTCACTAACCAGGAAATAAGATGCGAGTGTTTTCTGACTCAGAGGTTCATAAAGGGCCTTTCTGTCATCTGGACTTCAGCTCAGTTGAAGTATATAATGCTGAGACCTTTCAAATCAGGACAGAATTTTTTACCTTTGATGCCTTTATACTGTTTATGAAGATTTAATTCAATGTTTCAGTGCTTTGCTTGGCATCTGAACCACAGAACATCAGTTTAAAGAACTCCAGAGAAAGTTTAGAACCCTGATAACCAATTAACATTGTTGTATTATTGAACAAGAGTATATCTAATATATAAAATATATTTTTAACAGTGTGTATTTTTGACTGACAAATACACCATATTCACCATATAGTAACAGCCAAAGTAATTGTTTTACACCCACAATACACAGAGTAGTCCAGGATGGGTATGTCCCTTATTCCTAAGGAAGATGACCAGGAAACACAGTGATGCCCAAACCACCTTCACTGACTCCTTTTGATGAAGAAGAGCAATGGCAGATGATGGAGCTCAAAAGGTTTCTTAGACTGAGTCTGACCATCCTAAGGAGGAAACTAATTTGGGCTACTTGTATCAATGATGTCATTATTTTGGTCATGATCAATATCTCCTGGCCAAAGATGTTGATCAGAACACAGATGGACCGCTAAATAAAAAAAAAAATAAAAAAAAAACTGTGCTGTTTGCTTCAGCTCATTCTTCACCACAACAGACTGGAGCAGTGCCATCACACCTGCTGATGTGTCCATCCAACTCCCACTTCATCCCACCATCACTAGTAAACAAGACATTTAAATGCCTAAAAGTCCTTTAGGCAGAGACTGACCCTCAGTCACTGTCACATTCCATCCTTTTCTAGTTGAGAACCATGTTGCCATGTACACTCCTGCATTCATTTCTCTTTTAATCATATGAAGCCTGCAAAAGCCATATGTTGAACGATAGCCTCACACCGTGATGTTCTACAAACATCACAACAGGTACGGCGTCTCGGGGTGTTCAGCAACATTTCTCCAACAAACATAGTGTGTGCAATGAGATCCCAATAGTTCAAAATTGCTCTCACTTGATCAGAATATATATGATTCTAATATTTCATTGGCTTGTCCAAATGTTCATTTTAATAGGGCTAGTTGAATGTGTTTACTCAGAAAAATGTTGACATTTTCATAACTTATTTTACTCGCTCTATTTTTAGTTTCTCAGCCAGAAACCAAAATATCGTTATCTAAAATGTCAAAGTCAAGTTTTGATGTGGCAAATTAAAAGGAAAAAAAAATGTCCAGAAAATAGCATTTTCCACTTCCTGTTTTCCATATTTACCCTGACTTGGAAAATAAGAAAACATATTCTGTGCACTATGAAACTATACAAGAACCCTGATTTTGGGAAAGACGTTTTTTTTTAAAAACATAATGATGCCTATTGAGCTTTCACAAAGACAATATAAGCCCATTTTGCTGTATAATCAAGAACAAATACTTGTACTGGATTCCTTACCTTTGTTAAAAGCTTTGCAGTATGTGAGGAAAGACAGCTGAAAGAATAGAGCGCATAAAAGGTCCGCTCGACCCACGACGCCTGCCACCTTAAAGAAACAAAAGAGACAAACCAGAGAGACATGCAGCATGTTTAAAATTTTCCCCCAAATAAAACTGTTTTTATTCAATAAATGTTATTTATTAGTAAATACTTTTAACAATACCTGTGCTAGATTCCAAGCCAAGTTGAAACTGAACATATCTTAACAAAAAAATAGGAGGAACTCATTACCAGCATGCTTACTGTTGGTGTGCGTATTGTGTACAGTGTGTGGGTACAGTATGGCTGGCATCCTAGGGTTGCCTGCTTTGATTTCTACAGCAGGCGTAAGCCTGCAGTCTGCCTTCCTCCCACCAAACCCCACCCAGGTTTTACCCAGTCCTTGCTCTGCATGATTAAAGAGAATGCTGAGGGGGGGGGGACTGCTGCCTTCCAGCCAAGTTTTACTGCAAAAACCACAGAAGCTGGCAGGTCAATAAGAACCCCAGCATAGATCACACTACTTCACACACCTTGGCCCTGCGTTACCCAGCTGAGACGGGGCTTTTGTTCCAGGCATAGAGACAATGGATGTTTAGAGCTGACACCTCTGGACTTCTTTTTCAAGTTGCCATGCAGCCATGAGGGAATAATGACTGTTAGAAGTTTATTTGTTGCCCCAAAACATGAGCAGATCTGGAGTGGAATGGGCTGTACAACTTTATAAAGGAGGCTGGTCAAGCTAAAGTTAAAAGGAAAAACACAAACTAAAAAAAAAAAAAAAAAAAAATATATATATATATATATATATATATATATATATATAGAAAGAAATGTTAGATAAATAATTTTATCTTTGAAACAAATTCATATTCAAAAATGTTCATGACAAATACCGACTAAAGGCATTTTTGGATAAACAGATTCATTCACATTTTAGTGCAGCTGGCGAAGGTTCATTTAAATTTTAGCAAAATATATTCTATAAATTCCACTCACTTTCTGTATTAGTTCCTTATAAAAAATACAAGGTTACAGTTCAGATGGTTGCATAGACTTTATCATGTTGCTGAGAGATGCAGACACCACATATTAGCAAATTGTACATAGCCTGTGTCTGTGTCTCCACCTTTCATGTTTTTTAAATGCTGCCTGCGTTGTTGCTCTTGCCAGGGTCAGTTTTGCCCTTCCACCATTTCACATTTTTGAAGCTTGGTTGTTTAACGGCTTTTTTTCCCCCGGTACGAAACGGTGCCCTCGTAACAAACGTAACATCATGTGCCAATTCCTAACTGCTATAGGCATTTTACTGCTTCTCCTGTCCCGTTTTTGCCGTCTTTGCTTGTACTGACTTACTGAAATAAGGCTGCACAGCTGCCTTCAAATGGTAGTGAAGGACACATCAATCAAACATGACATAAAAAAAACAAAAAACAAAAACAAGAATACTTCCAAAGTGAAACACTGCCAAAAATTTAACAGGAAAAGTAATTATTGCTTTACAATCATTCAATATTTGGATCAAGAACCAAAAATTTTATGATAAATTTGATTAATTGCAAAACCCCGCATAACATTATGTGCATTGTTTTCCTTGGAAAAGAGATTCTTAATCTAAATAGTAACTTCCTGGTTAAATAAAAGGTAAATTTAAATAAAATCAAACAGGGTTTTAGCTTTATCCACCACTGAAGACATAATCTTCCTTTATTATAAAAACTCAAAGAAACAGGAATAAGCTCTGAATCCAATTTAATGAGCTGTCTAAAAAAAAACTGCATTTCCATCCGTGTTTGTTTTGAGCTAGTTTGCTGATGCTCACAGTGGTTTCCTAAATTATTATGCATTACCCCCTTTCAAAAAGTCATATTTCAAAATCTCAGTATTCCTGATCAAAGATATGTCGTCTTTAATCCATGACTAAAATTCATCACCATTTTATTAATATTGGAACATGCTATAAAATAACTTGCATATAAGCAACTTCTCCTGGAAAAGCTTCATAAATGTTTTGAGGTATATGTTAATGTGCAAAAGTTGTTTTCTTTATCTTTTTTCCTTGCATCAGGGAGCAAAATGTCCAGTGTTGCTGATCCATATTCCTTCAGGCTTTTTGAAAGGGTTTTTTTTTTAAATTAGCAAATTTTCATCCGTTTTCAGTGTGTCTTTATTTTATATTAGCCTGCTAAGCTCTGATCTGTAAAGCATGCGGTCTTAAAAGAGATTCAAAGATCAAAGTGGGGAACTTGTGCAATGTCTACACATGATGGATAACTAACAGACATTGAACTGGATCTTTAGACACGTCGTAACAAGCAGATGTGAATGTGTGAACAAAAACGGGCATGTTTTAAATATAATACAATAAAGCTTTGTACACCTGAACTTAATTATCCTGAACCCTTCATCTTCTCTGGGCAGTTCGTCATGTGCGTTTCTACAGAAGAGCAAGGTTTCATGCCATTTATGTAAATTGCACTCACTGACACCTAGAGGGCTGTTCCCTTTCAATACTGCCTGCAGAAATGTTGCTCACTGTTCTCTGTGCAAAGGTGTAATAGTAACAGGTTTTAAATATAAATTACCAATTCAGAAAACAGGAGCTTTGTCTGGGAAGGCAACCTGGAACTTTACAGCCAAAGGTTGTTTGTTTTATGTTGGTCACACTCTGAAATAAGATTAAATGTCTGAAAACTCCAAAAAAAAAAAAAAAAAAAAAAAAAAAATAAATAAAAAGAAACAATTTCTGTTCAAAACCCTGAAATACTATTTTTACGTAAGAATTTGATGTGGAGCAGGCCAAATCTGACGCCTATGATTTGGAGCAAAGTAACAGGTGAAACCTTTGTGTGATTTTTAATTGACGTAGGAACAAAATTAAAAGATGAAACACAACAACAAACCATTCAGTATCATAATTCCTCTAATACAGTGTTTTTCAACCACTGTTCCGCGGCACACTAGTGTGCCGTGAGTGATCGTCAGGTGTGGCGTGGAAATTATTTAATTTCACCCATGGTACCGTATTTTCCGGACTATAAGCTGCTACTTTTTTCCTAAACTTTGAACCATGCGGATTGTAGCCCGGTGCGGCTTTTCTGTGTATTTTTCTTCAACCACCAGGGGGCTCTCTAGCAGGAAGTGAATCATTAGAAGTCAAAATTGTAAATCGAAGAAGAACGCGTTAATTTTTCATTTAGAACAACCACATGCTAGCAGCAGACACGACGGAGAAATGTTTTCAAACTTGTATGATGCAGCTTTTAAGTAGAGGACTGTCGAGCTGCCACTACAGGAGAGAAATAGAGCCGGTGTACTTAAGCTCGGCGTGAACGAAACCATGGTTAGTCATTGTCTCTCTTCAATTTCTGCCAGAAAATCAGCTAAAGTTTAATACAACTTCTTTAAATTTAAGACCACATTGTTGTGGCCCTGTTCAGGTGTATTTTTGAAGTGGACATGTTACTTGCAATTTGAAATAAGAAATGTAAAATGTGATAAAAATACATTTTTGTGTTTATTAGATTTCTATTCAAGACACTTTGATAAGAATGGCTATATATGTAATATAGGCGACTACAGAGTATCTTTCTTTACATTTTTGATTGGTGGTGTGCCTCGAGATTTTTTCAGTTAAAACAGTGTACCTTGGCTCAAAAAAGGTTGAAAAACACTGCTCTAATAGACATAGTACTTGATGCAAGAGAAAGTGTGCAGCTGTTTCAACTTCCATTAGATTATCATACTTTGGGGCTGTGCTCTGTTACGTTGAGGACATATTAAGTGTGTAGTTATTTACAGGACAAATGGATGAAATTATTTCTAGTCATTAGAGGAATTAAGTTTCCAAAGGGGAGCGTTGGGTTTACTATTAAATGCTACAAATAGGGAAGTGGTGTCAGTTTTTTTTTTTGTCTTTTGGTATTATTCTTCATTCCACAATCTACATCTGCCAAACCATGCCCTATATCTTCTTCTAATAGGTCTAGACCCATTTGATTATTTGTCATATCCCAGTCATATTACTGGAGGCAACTGTGAGTAATCTGGTCGAACCAGTAAAATATAAAATTAAAATCTCATTCCTTTCATTCAATAAACCAAAACAGTGAAGATTTATTTTAAAAACAGGTGGTTTAGAGAAAGTCACTTATGTAAAAATTCTACAAAAATTAGCCATAGAGGGTTTAACACAGTTGCAGAGTTGAAAACACTCTGGGTTAAACTGCTCCCTGTGCTGTTCTAGTGTGAAATGTTTGCAATAAATTTGGTGTGCTTTGAAGAACAACCTAAAAATTAGGCTAACTTCATATCTCCACATATATTCACTACTCTGTTTCTAAAGAATCAATTTTCTCTTTATTCAATGCAAGCGGAAATTAGGCCGGTTTGAAAGCGTTTGCACTTCCACTAACGGAGTCAAAATTCACTTCCACTGATTTTTCTACTGATTGCCAATCCTAAAGTCGCTGAATTCTACTTACACTTTCTGTATGAATTGGGTGTGCAGCAAAGAAGATGGCAGCAAGTAGAGAGGTCTTTGGAGCATGGTTCACTGTCCAACCCTTCTCATCATAGTCCAGTCCACCAATCAGTATAGCAAACACGTCAATCATAAGGACAGATATGACAGCATGGAGGATGATGTTTAGTACATGGAAGCCAACAGGGTGCAGGCCTCCTGCTATGAGGTAGTTTAACCTGCAACAGCAAAACAAGAAGAAACTGCTGCTAAATGTTTATTAGTGACAGAGATGGTAAAATCAAGCAAATGCTCATTAGTGGGGTTAAACACAGTGCTACAAGTAATGTGACAAGATATTGTGATTGGAACATGATGAAACACAATGTTTTATTTGGTATGTAACAGTTTAGCCATTTATCATTAGCAACCAACAACTGAACTGTTTTGGCAAACAAGCTAATGTTATAGGACTGAACCAAAGCCCTTCATACTAGACATTTGAAAAATGTTTGCAGAAAAAGGACCAGATAGTTAAGGGAGCAGCCTTTGCATGTACAGTGGCATGAAAAGCAGTTTGCCTCCTTCCTAATTTACTATTTTTTCCCTGTTTATTACATGTGTTGGAGTGGCCTAGTCAAAGTCCTGACCTGAATCCTATTGAGATGGTGTGACATGACCTTAAGGAATCAGTTCTTGCTCAAAAACCCTCCAATGTGGCTGAATTAAAATAACTTTGGAAAGAAGAGTGGGCTGACGTTTCCCTGCATCGCTGAAAAAGACTCAGTTACAAGTTTTTATAAACGGCCGATTGCAGTTGTGGCGCAACCACTTAACAGATTTATGGAGCAATGACAAACATACACAGGGCCATGTATGTTTGGATTTTTTGTTCCATTAATAATAAACACTTTAATTTAAAAATTGCACTTTGTGTTTACTTGTGTTGTCATTAACTTGATTTAAATTGGTTTCATGTCCTGAAACACTAAAGTGTGACAAATATAAGAAGAAACATGAAATTAGGAAGGGGACAAACGATTTTTCACATCACTGCGTGTTCACCCTTTCAGGTATACATCTTAAGTGTATATATAATTTTTCTATTGCATAACAATTAAATGCTGCTTTATGTTAGTCTTTCACATAAAATGCCACAAAAACCACATTAAAGTTTGTGGTTGTCATGTAACAAAATGCCAAAAAAAAGTTTAAGGTACATAAGCATTTTAACACGCCACTCTGTGCAGAAAATTACGATGTAATGCACAAACTTGTTTTCTGTTTCCCCAGTTTCTTTTTGTTCATAAATAACTATAAGGCTTGACAGGGCATTGTTGTAAATCAACAATTCTTACTTCTGTCCTCATTCACACAACTCACTCACACAGCCCACTTAACATATCCTGAATCCTGAATGTTTTGATGAACTCACACCCCAATCTCAGGTATTTTGAAGAATTTACCAGATTATATTTTTATGATTGCCCTTATTTAGGATTATGGTTCCTATCAACCCTGACCAAAAGCATCCCAACAGCATGAGGATGCCACCATCATGTTTCACAGTGGGAATGGTATGTTCAGGGTGATGTGCTATGCTAATTTTTCAGCCATATCTTGGTAGGTTTGTGTTGTGCCAAATATATTTCATTCTTAGATAGCAGCTGGAAAAGTCCTCTGTAAGATATTGTTTTATAACCTAATGCTCCTGTATTTTCTAAAACTTGACCTGACCTGTCAGCTGAGCTTCTTTAATGTTCTCTAACAAAATGCACACGTAAATGACTAATCAAGTGTTTTTCAAAGACAAATGCTTACACTGCATTTTATTTTGGGGGATTATACTAAAAGAGGCTGAACACATACGTACACTACAGTTTTCAAATATTTATTTTTAAAATAAATAAATATGGAGATATTTATCCAACTATTTGAAAATCATGTATCTTTTATATCCTTCTGCTTCACATTAATGTGCTTTGTTGTGTTAGTCTCTTGCATAAAATCCCAATAAAATATATTGAAGTTTGTGGTTCTAAAGTGAAAGTGTTCCAACAGCTATGAATAATTTTGCAATGCATGGGAACATTAATTGTCATTGTGTAACCTATTAGAACCCACACAATAAAGGCTTCTTTTTTAAGGTTACAATTTTTGTCAAAAGTCAATGCTTGAGATAAAGTAGAACATTGATATCTGAATGATTTGAGATTAAAGACAAACATTAAGAATGTCTTTGTTTGTGCTGCAAAGATAACTTGCAGCACAATTTATCCCTCTTCTATTTATGACAGGTTGGTACGTCAAGCTTGTTTCTATTACTATTTGGATTATGCAAGATGTTATATCAGCTTAGTTTGTCCTAACTGCAACATTCATCTAATTGTTAATAGGAACTAAATAATGGCATCTTGTTAAATTATTAATCCAGCAGATACTTTAAGAATTCAAGGGCACAAGTGCAAAAAGAAGAAGAAGAAAACAAAAGAAAACACCGTCCATTACCTGAATGTAAGTACAGTAAGCGGTCGGTAGGATTTGTGACTGGAGTTGCTACTCAGGTTGCTTCCCCAGAAATCATTTCTCCAAATGTTGCTCAGGGGGGTTACTGGTTTCAGGTCCTGCAATGCAAACATAATAAAAAAAGGACATTCCTGCAGCATTCATGTCACATAGTAGCAAAATTGGCACTCCAAAAGTAGCATCATGTTAAACATGAGTTGTAAAAAGAAGGACAACTAACCTTGTTGTTGACAATTGCTTCGGAGTCATCAAATACAAATTCTCCATCATAGCTGTTGATGAAGCACAGGAGCGCCACCACGGCGACGGTGACCTTGGCTTGGACTGCACCAAGCTTTGGCAGCGGGATGTGGTGATCCCAGTAAAGTTCGGTCTGTGCCATAATTCATGGGCTCTTTGTTCGTTCTATCATCATCTCCCTGAGACCAAGAAGATGGGTGCAAGCAGAGTCACGGGAGCTATAACAAGTCACCTGCTATGAATGCACTTCAAATGCTACTAACTGACTCACAAAGTAAACTCAGCCTTTAAACTTTTTATGCATTCATACCTTGTCTTTGCAGAGACAGGCTCCGACATGTCACCGTGTTTTGTTTCACCCTCATGTTAGCTTCGCTGCCAGCAAGATGACTGATGAACGTCCCCCTGCAGCTTCCTCCACAGCGGTAGTTGTGCAAAACCAGTTTACTGCAAATGTCTTAATTACGCTGTCCAGGCTTCTTGAGGGTCTAAGGTCAAGGAGACCTTAACACCTGCAAGCTAGTAATGCTAAATTTTTAGCACGTCTAGTTAGCAGGTGCTACCCCCGTTAGAACCCGTCGGTAAACGTGCAACATATGCAGACACAACTAGTTGAGAATTGCTCGATGGTTATTAAGACAGAAATGGGGATAATCAGTCATAAGAAATATTCCGGGAGAGGTTCAGTTGGAGAGCTCACAGCTGTAAACAAATACACACGTTCAAGATCCAAAACTTCCTCTTCAGAGTAGATGTCACGTGCTCAATTTCAGCCAATTATTTGCCGCAAATGAGGCACGTGGGACGACGTCGCCAGCAGAAGAGCAAATAAACGTTCCAATTTGATTTAAATTAATGAATAATATATTTTTATTTAATTAACTTTTTTTTAAGATAAAGTTTTTGAAAAATACTGACGAGAATATTATAGACCCACTGGATACGAAACACTCCAAAATTAGTAGAAATAAATAAATAAATATTTTCGAGGCAATTATACTCAAACTAATGTTTTACGGATGTATTTTTTGCTAATTTTGAAGATTTTCCACTTACAAGAAACTAACACAACACTTAAGATTACAACATTACAACAGAGTAATCCGCCAACAAACGTTTTTAATACAGCAATGTGGACTGAAGACGTATGTTTACTTAAAAGTTATTCTGACTATGAAGAGCAAGGCAATGTAGCAAGCATGTTGTTCATAATACATGAGATTGCTCAAACAAGTCAGAGGGTGACCTGCTGCTTTGGTCAAACAGACAGCAAGCAAGTATTTCCAGATCACACATAGCGTCACTTCTGTTCTTTGGTTCATCACTGCTCTTTTCTGTTCACAGGAAATTACTGGAACAAACCTGTGTTAGCCAAATGTAATCTGTTCAAACTTAACCAGCTTGCTTGCTTTAAGTTGATGGCTCTAACACAGGCATGTAAGTGAAGTTACCTAACTACAAAAGCCTAATTTCCTCCTGAAAGTTAGATCAAGGAGTTGTCAGTGATGTGCCAAAATGTTGAGGACATTTGCATGATTTATTTTCTTAAAACGTTGGTAATATGGTCTCACCTATTCTTTAACAAGAAGCAGATTTTCTCCCAAAGTTCCACAAAATCCTCAAAGTTGCTTAAGCATCAAACATGACAATTAAAATATGAGAAGCTATTATTGCAGTCTTTTTCATGCATGAAGGTCAGAAGCTTGGAATAAACATATACGATAAACAATCACGTTCATATTAAAGCGTGAAACAATATTAATTCATAGTTCCAGCTACACAGTTAATCATGAAATTATTAATATTAATCATGAAATAATCAAATTTTTGGATTTTTCACAAAAATATAATGAACTCTAAAGCATTTCTAAAAATCATTCCATTTTAAATACTGAGTTGATTTGTGTCCACTCAATTTACATTTGTGATCCAAAATCACACACAAAAAAGCTTGATTTTAAATATCTTTTGGATACTGTGCCTTGGGACTCTTCTTAACTATGATGAATATTTCATCTTAGTGATTACATTAATTGACTTCTAATGGTCCTTTTATCAAGAGAGAAATTGACATTGTTTACTGCAGAATACTTTTTCTCGGCAAGAAACTGCTTATGTTGTTCTTCAAATGAAACATCCTTGCTAAATCTTGAAGATAATCAATAAATGAGTTCTTATGAGGAACTAATTAGTAGGCATAATGCATTAGGATTTTTTTTATGCTCGAAAAGCATAAATCTTTTTTTTTTAATATCACTAATCTGTTGCCATTCATAAATTTTGGACAACATAAAAAAAATGAAAGGAGTAATGTCTCTGAGAGTTAGAGGTGTTGAGGCTGCGGAGAAGCCATGGCAGGCTGTGGGATTTTGTGCTCCATTTCACCTGTCATTGCTTAGGGAAGATAAGGAATCTCCCTAATGGTCAGAGCCAGGGGCCTGGAGGGGGAAAAGATGGTCTGGGGTACATTCTCAGACCTTTAAAATGGGTCTCAAGGATGGTTAGAGAACAAGACACTTATTCAAGACGAAAGCACACATAATTAAAGCTACGCTTCATAACATCACTCTTGGGATCTAATCAGACATTTTTTATGAGTGCTACCAGTTCGGTCTTGCTTCGAGGATACATAAATATCACTGGAGAAAACCAAGGCTTACATCAACTTCTCTTGTGTCTGGCATGTTAGCATTTCGCTCGATGAGAAAATGTTTTCAAACGCGTACTCTTTTTTGTGTATCCAGGCACAGAGACATGTTGGCCAAAGCGTTTAGCAACCCCAAAATTGCCTAATTACCGACACATGCAAAATGCATGAAGTATGGATTTCATCCCCTGACTCCCAACCCACCACGTCAGTCAGCTGGAATTCATTTTATTAGCATCACTTCCAGAGGAATGGCGAGGGCGGGTCAGAGGGCATAATGAGGAGGGGGCGGGGGGTGTCCCATACCTCCAATGGAACCTCAAGTTGTCCAAATGCAGGGAGACAGGGCTGCCAGTGGAGACCAGTGTCACAGAGGGTCGACTGATTTTTGATAACGCTGAAGGTGACAGACATCGATTGTGTGCAATCTGACACGGAATCACAGGAGAGGGGAAAGGTCAGGTTCAAATGGCGTGAAACTGAATAAAATGGCGACTCATCACCCAAACATTCTGGGATAAATGATACAGCCTGCATGTGTTTTTCATCATTAGCTGTTAGTTACAGTTGCTGCTGTTTTTGTGTTTGTTTTTCTCTTTTCCGAGATGACAATGGGCAACACCGACGAGAAAGTCTACAAAGAGTTTTTTTTATTTTTTTATATTAATGCAAATTACATCTAAGTTCGGACACTGCAAAAGTGTTCATAACCCTTGACATATTCCACATTTTTGCCATGTTACCATCACAAACTTCTCTATTTCATTTATTATTCTCAAGATAGCTCAACAAAGGCCCTGCTCTCCAAAGTGCTTCAGAAAAACATTACTATTTTTGTGAAGTCAACGAAGGTGAAACAGGCATCTTCAGTGAACGTGAGTGAAGCTTAATTGACTTTCAACCAGGTACTGAATAATCATCTGTCTGAAACTTCTTTAAAAGAGACGATTTACCTATCTTCATAAAGCTGTATGCCTGACCTTTGCTGATCAGACATTTCTTAACATCACAAGCTCCAAACTTATCCTTAAAGACACTACTGATCCGATGAAACTGAAATGCTTTTGTTTTTTTGTTGTTTTTTTTAACGCTCACCTCAAAGGTGCCGATTCTAAATTCTCACATAACTGAGTCGAGCCTCCAGGACCTATCGTTGGAAATGAAATGCTTCATCACAGGCCTTTGTTTTTAAATGGTCTTCTAAAGCGCTGCCTGCCAACCCGCATTTAAAAATTGCCACTTTTGCTTGCCATTTATCAACTACGTAAGCCACATGAAAGCATGTGAACATTTGCAAATAAGCAAAGGAATTTTGGAGCTCAATTTTTGATACTTTATGAGGTTCACTAAATTTGTTAAGCACCAGAGAAACAAACAATAAAGACACATGTTCCGAATGTTTTAACTATACAGGTCATTAACAATTTAAATAGAATCAAACGAGTAACAATTTGTGAGTCAGATGAGATAAAATAAGTCAATTGAACCACAATTCAAAAGAAGTGTTTGTTTGTCACTGGAGGATTTTCAGTAAATATTTATTATTTACTATTACTTTTGACAATTTCAGGTTATTTCAGTTGTCACTGTGGGCTTTTTGTTCATTAACTGAGGGATACCAACAATTCTGTTTGTGTGTGTGTATGTAGGCTATGGTATAATTTGAGTTTTTACTGACAATACATAACGGGGAATCACTCATTTGGGTGCACAGTTAATGAGAAAGCAGCTGGTCTCTGACAGATGTAGTCGATGGACTAGCAAAGAGATTTTCTTCTCACATGCAACATGAACGCAGAATCCTCCCACCGACTGTAAGTGCAAATACTTACACCAAACATCCTTTTTTTTTTTTTTTTTGTAGTAGAGAAACATCCATTCAGTCAAGTCCATCGACAGTGAACCGTCTACACTTTAATTAGCGGTGAAAGCTAACGGTAATCTGCTCCTTGTCAGATTGTTGTGACCTGCATGAGAAGAATCCTTTTCGCAAAGTAGGTGGGAGAGAATAACTTGCATTAATGAGGGGAATCACAGCAGGCAGGAGCAAAGAAACTATCACTTAGAAAGCCACGGTGGTGGATAAAATCCATTGTCCACAGAAAAGAAGCAAAGAGATGACACATTATAATAATGATGTATAAGTGCAGAGTAAGCATTTTGTGGTACACTGTGAAAGGGCTCTGTTAAAAATAAAAACATAAAAATATGTGACAGAATCGTTTCTGGTGAAAAGTTACTGGGTTCATTATTGGAGTTCCTGTGTGTCAGAAAAAATATTTTTATGTCGTGCGTCAAAATAAATGTATTATTTCTCCTCCTTCTATTTCAAGCTTGCCAAAATGAAATATTTCTTTCTTAAGTATAAATGTCACATTGAAAAATCTATATGTAATCCTAATTCTTTCCTAGTAAGATCCCAGTGTTTGTGTTACTGATATCAGTTTTTTTTTTTACCCTTCAGTCTTGTTAGTTCAGGCAAAGGACTGATTTATATATTATTCAGTCTTAACTTAAGTACCTCAGCTTGAAGATACCTATTGCTTTCTCATGCAGCTCTGCTTATTACGGAGCTGAAATCTGTGTCTTTTTGCATGCTTTGTTCTCCCCTGTGAAGCTAAAGTACAACCGGGGAAACCGGCGGTCTGCTACCATGAGAGCTTTCACATCAAGAAGGAAACCTATAGGATTCTGACATTGCTCACCCAAGACATCATCAAACAACTGCTTGCAGAGACATCTATTCATAATTAGATTTGAGGCGACGATAACCGTGCATGGATTTTCTTGAGCAGTCACTGGGTTTTTTGCTTTAAATGTCCCATGTTGCTGATCTGAAGGTTTCAATGACGTGACAAAGGTATTCACGTTCTGCCAAAACTATCGGTATTTTATATGACATACCAACATGAAGCAAGGAATAATATTGAAGTGGGAAGAAAGGATCACATGGCTCAGCAATGAAAATCTGAAAACTGTTGAGTGGTTGTATTTGGCCTGTCTGAGTCAACGCTGTGTAAAACCACCTTTTGCAGCCCTCACCGCTAACAGTTTGGGTTAAGTCTCTACTAGATTTACAAATCAAGAGATCAGTTTCTTTTTGTTCTTTTTTTTTTTTACCCTTTCTGCTTTGTAAGCGAACAAGATCATTCAGAATGTATGAGGAGTCTTTGCGGACATAGAAGGGGATGAAACTGCCCCAGACTCAAGTCTTTTTCAGCTTCTAGCAAGGCATTTTTCAGAATAGTCCTTATATGTGTTTTCATTTATTTTATGTATAATGTTACTGTTTTAATTATGTTTTTTAGGGTCCTATGTTTCAAGCTGTTTTTTCTTCTCATTCCAGAAATCAAATCAACTGATTCCGTCTAATGTTATTCCCTGGACAATGTTACGGGTTTTTCATTTTGCTGTTCAGTTCTGTTGTTTAGTATTAATTTGACCAAACATGGTAAGTAAAAAAAAAACCAAAAAAACTTTCCAGGCTGGATAGAAGTGAGGAGACTAAAAAAACTGAATGGAATTTTCAGAAGTGGTGATCTCACATGGTGTCTTATCTTCCTGTAATTGGAGAGCAGTATCTTTCAAACACTGCTTGATGTCTTCATATCATTTGACCTAAATGCAAACTGAAGTCTGAGATGTTAGTAAAAGTGATTATTGAGAATAGGGACAAAATGGGTTTTAATTTTCCCCTTTTTTAATTATTTCTCAACCTTATGTATGCAAATATGACAAATAATGTTTTGGAAATGTACAGATGCTAAGGTGCAGGCTCCCAGTTGCAATTAAAAAAAAAAATTACATTTTTAATCGACCTGACCCAGAACTTTGTCATCACCATCTGACAAAAATAAATATAAAATGATTTTT
>NW_015113823.1:158273-195329 GCF_001443285.1 Poecilia latipinna
TGCTGCATTTTGACCTGCTTCACCCCACGTGCTTTAATTTTCCGCCGCAACACGCAAACTTCCCCATTCACTCAGTGCGATATAGTTCCACATCACTTAGGATTTGTTGCTGCGTGTTTGCGCAGTGTGAAGAAAAGAGGAGACCAGCTGCACAGGCAGGCTGCGAAATGAGAAGCAAGTGATTGGTATCGGCACAATGATCGCCGATCACCGATCATGCACTTTTTCACGGAAATCGGCCCGATTATGATTGGTGACCGATCGATCGGCACACCTCTAATAATCAGACATCTGTCAGGACACTGGGTTTTTGGGTTTGTTTTGCTTTTCATTTTATTTAGCTTCATGTTTTAATTCACTTTAGCCCTTCATGGTCCTTTTGATATTAGAGGTATTTAGTGTAGTTAGAATTATATAATTGCTTTTCCTTGTTTGTCCGAGTCCATGTCGAGCCTTCTTTAATGACTATAGTTTAATTCTATTTTATCCCTCTAGTTATTTCTCATTTCAACCTCCCTGCAGGGTTTCTAGTGATGTTTATTTCTTAATTTGATCACCATAGGTTCAGTTATTCTTCCACGTCTGAGTCTGTATCTTTCTTTAGTAATTCTAGTTGGGTTATTTCTTTGTTTAGATCTTCTAGTTTCTCTTGCTGTGTGTTCCTTAGTTATTATTGTTAGATCAGCGTTGTCTCTATTTAGGTTCGGTTATGGTGTCCCTCATATCTTTCTCTCCTAGTTCATCAGGTTCTCTTTACTCTTAGTGTTTTTTGTATTAGAAGTATTTTTCAGTTCCCAGTTTCCTCCCGTTTGGGTTCCCAGCAGATCGCCTTAGTTTCCCTGTGCCACCTGCTCCCCAGCTCTCAGCCAGCTCCTGTGCCAAATTACTCTCACCTGCTATCACTCTTCTCATTTAGGCCACTGTCCCACTACTTAAGCTCCTCTTTTTCAGTCACAACTTGCCAGTCCAACTTGTTACCCTGCTCACCACGTTCCCAGTTGTTACTGTTATCCCTCGTGTCTCCTGTTTTATTGCGTTTTGGATTTCCTCGTTTTCCCTGGATTTTGGATTTAGTTTGTTTATTTTGTTCATTAAAATAACATCCATATAAAGTACGTCTACTGCCTGCTGCGTTTGTGTCCATCAGCACATCATGACACAAACCAGATGAAAGAGCCCATCTTTAAACATTTAATGTGTAATTAAATAATAAAGGAGACAAATTTTATGAAATGGATCACACTTAAAGTAAATAATTGTTGTATTTAACATATTCCAGGTAAGTGAACATGTAATGAGATAGATCCTGACCTAGAATTTTATGCAATTGAACATTACGGGTCACAAGTGATGATCATCTGAGGTAATACATTTTATGAATATTTTTTTTAAACATTTCAGTGATTCTTGAGAATAGGGAAAAAATGGGTTTTAATTTTCCCATAATTTTTTTTTTATTATTCCTCAACCTTATGTATGCAAATATGACAAATAATGTTTAGGAAATGTAAAGATGCTAAGGTACAGGCTCCCAGTTGCAAATTTTTTTTTAAAAATTACATTTTTAATCGACCTGACCTAGAATGTTGTCATCACCATCTGACAAAAATAAATAATTTTTAATGACCCTATTAGAGATATTTTTACTAATTTTACAGACAAATGTTTCTCAAGAAACAAAATAAATATTATTTAAAACAAAATCAACAAAAAGTCCATCTGACGGAGTTGACAGTGCATGACGGAGTTGACACAGAACTGAAGGTGGTGACAAACTAGTGAGTAAAATGAAAAACTTGATGCGGAGTAATGCAATTTATGTAAAATACATTAAAATGAATTAATTGCACATTTAAGTGAGATTTGTCAACAATATCACTGAAAGAGTCAGAAAAACTCTGATGGAGTTGACATCTGATGGAGTTGAAAATAAGCCAAACTACCTCAATTTATATGATGTGGGGCCAACGCAGGATGAGAGGTAAAAGGATGGGGAATCACGAAGCTGTGGAGAAGCTGAGACGTGCAGATGAACGAATTGAACGCAGCTGGGAATCGGCTGACAGCTTCTTCTTCTTCTTGTCGATTTTATGGCGGTTGGCAAGAAACTTTTAGTAGCATTACCGCCACTTACTGGTATGGAGTGTGGTTCGTGATGGTTTAAATATTTATCCTCATCTATACATACATATATTCTACCATAATTCTATTTAAACATACACTCACATATTCACACTTAAAATATACATACTTATACACAACTTTGTGTATCATGCCTTCATTCACAAACACACTTACCATAATTAAATTCTATGAAATAATTTCGTTTTCTTAAGAAATCGAATAATTATTTGCATATGTTTACTCCCTAAATTCTTCCTCAATATATCTAATATATTAACCTTCTCCTTAATACTTTCAAACTCTCTCTTCATATAACTTCTCTCTATTTCATATTTATGGCATTCTAATATAACATGCTCTATGGTTTCATATTTATCACAATTATCACATTTGCCAGTTTTATGTTTTTGAATTTTAAAAAGTGTATAATTAAGTCTTGAATGTCCAAATCTTAATCTTGTTATCACTCTTTCCTCCTTTCTATTTCTTCTTCCATTTCTTCTTTCTCCTACATTCTTCTGAATTTTATAAAACCGTCTTCCTGTTTTATCTTCATCCCACCTTTTTTGCCAAATTTTCATCAGCTTCTCTTTAACAATACTTTTTCCTTCAGCTTTACTTATTTTAACTGTAAAACTAATAGGATTTTGAATTGCCCTCTTTGCTATTTTATCTGCCCTCTAGTTTCCTTCTACTCCAATATGTGCTGGAACCCACACAAGTAAAACTGTCAAACCCAGGTTTTGTATTCTGAATAATGTATGAAATATTTCTAACAAAATATCCATCCTACTATCTGTTTGATTATTTTTTAAACTTAATAATGCAGAGCTTGAATCTGAACATATTATCGTTTTTAATGGTTTTATATCTTCTACCCATTGTAAAACCAATAATATTGCCAACATTTCTCTTGTGTATACTGATAACCCATCTGTAATTCGTTTTCCTATTGTTATATTGAATTCTGGTACTACAAACGCTATTCCTATTTTCCCAGTTATTTTTGAAGCATCAGTATAAATTTGAATGTATTGATAATAATTATTTAAATATAATTGCACTGAATAACTATCTACAATGTATGATTTATCTTGTTTTTTTTTTCCATTATTGACATATCTACTTTTGCTTCTGGTAGAATCCAGGGTGGTATATGTAATGATTGTACTTTTGTACATAAAGGAGGTCCAGTCTTTTAAAGTCATGTGTTTTATTAACTTACAGCTGCAGTCATTGGTACACTGTTTCTATCTCTCTGTCCAACTGACTTCTTCGTGTCTTCACTCCTAACAATCCTCTTGCATCACCACCTAGTGGTGCTGCATATCATTACATCCCCCTTTCAAGATTGTTAAACATGTCCACTGCTTTCACTAACAAAGTCCAGTAACAACATTTTACAAACATTACATGAACATACATGACCATACAAACCTCAGGAGTTAATAGAACTTAATAATAATAAAACTCCACCCTGAACAGTCCAACTTTTTTTTTTTCTTCTCTTCCTTAACCTTGTTCAATCAGTCTCTCTGGTTGCCTTCTTGTCCTAGTTGACCTTCTCAAGACTGGTGTTGAACTAGTGTTGTTTGGTAACGCATCATTACCATCATTATCCCCACCATGTGGTCTCTCTGGCCTGACGGCCTGCATCGATCTCTTCTTGACCCCGTTTCTGTGAGTCCTGTTCCTGAGTCTTGAGTAAACTCCTCCGGTTTCTCCTGAGTACTTGTCCATCATCCGTCCGTATTTCGTATGACCTGGGGCTCACTTCCTTGAGGACAGTGGCCTTTCGCTCCCATATGCCGTGATCCTCAACTCTCACCGTGTCATTCTCTTCTAGAGCCCTCAGCCTCCTGGCTGTTTTATCATAGTTCTCTTTTTGTTTCAGTTTGAGCTCTGTTTGCTTTCCCATCCGCTGTTTCGTGTTAGTCTTCAGTGATAGGTGTGGCAGCGTTGTACGCAGTTTGCGACCCATGAGGAGCTCAGCTGGGGAGAACCCGCATGCCAGTGGTGCGGTGCAGTAGCTCAGCAATGCAAGGTAAGGGTCAGATCCACTGTCACTTGACTTCTTTAACAGTCTCTTAATGATCTGGACACCCTTTTCAGCTTTCCCGTTCCCTTGTGGATGCAGTGGACTGGACGTGATGTGTTGAAACCCATAGTCCTGTGAAAACTGCCTGAATTTTCTGCAGTTGTACTGTGGTCAATTGTCACTAATGACAACTAATGGAATGCCATGCCTGGAGAAAACGCTTTTCATGTGAGTAATTACTCCAGCAGCTGATGTGTTAAAAAGCTGGGCTATTTCTGGATAGTTAGAGTGATAATCTATTATCACAAGATAGTCTTTACCATTCAGGTGGCATAAGTCAGTTCCCACTTTTTGCCAGGGTCCTGTGGGTACATCTGTGACCAACATGGGCTCTTTTGTCTGCTTATAGTGATGTTTAAGGCATGTGGCACATTTGGATATCATGTTATCAATTTCATTATTGATCCCCGGCCAGTACACTGCCTCTCTGGCTCTTCTCCTACATTTCTCAATCCCGAGGTGTCCCTCATGAATGCGGCGCAGCATGTCTTGTCTCATTGACTGTGGGATCACCATCCTATTTTGTCGGAGCACCAGGCCCTTTACCACACTCAGGTCAGCTCTGACTGGATAATATTGTGGACAACTGCCCTTCTTCCAGCCATTGTTTAGGTTGTCCATCACTCTCTTCAGAGTAGTGTCTTTTTGTGTTTCCTGTATTATCTTTTCCAGCATGACATCAGACACTGGCAGACTTGACATCACTGTGTCCACATGTATTCTAACATCGGTAGCACTGGATGAAACTTTGGCATCAGTGTCAGATAAGGAGGCCCTTGACAGTGTATCGGCCACAACTATGTATTTTCCTGGCGTGTAAACAAGCTCAAAATCATATCTTTGCAACTTCATCATAAGCCGTTGGATTCGAGGAGACATCTCATTCAGGTTTTTTTTAATTATTGAAACCAGCGGTTTGTGATCTGTTTCCATAGTAAAGGTGGGTAGTCCATATACGTAGCCGTGAAACTTTTCACACCCGTAAACCAGCCCCAGAGTCTCTTTCTCTATTTGAGCATATCGTTGCTCTGTGTCCGTCATTGTTCTGGAGGCATAGGCCACAGGTTGCCAGGTGTCACCAACTGATTGCAATAATACGGCACCTAAGCCCTCCTTTGAGGCATCAGTTGAGATTTTTGTCTTTCTTGCAGGATCAAAGAAGGTAAGAACTGGCTCTGTAGATAACGTTTGCTTTAGCAAGTTCCACTCTTTGTTATGTTTCTCTGTCCATTCAAACTCGATTTCTTTTTTAAGCAATTCTCTCATGCATGTTGTTTTGGATGACAGATTTGGAATGAATTTGCTCAAAAAATTAATCATCCCTAGAGCTCTCAATACACCTTTCTTATCTGTGGGGTGTGGCATCTCCTGGATGGCTTGCACTTTTGAGTACAGAGGCTCCACACCCTCTCCTGATATCTTGTCGCCCAAGAAGACAACCTCNATATTTGAAAAAATTATATTTTGTGTATATTTTATTCAAATTTTGTGCTTTATCTATAGGACCTGTTTTGTCCCTATTCTCAATAATCAATATGAGAAGAAGGTGGCACGGCCCTGAGGGGCCTCAAGTGAAGGGGCAGAAGACTCAGAAAAGAAATCATGATTGTAAAACTTCTTTCAGACTGATAATATTTCAGCTGCATTGAAACTGCACACAAAACACGAAGCCTGTTGATCATATTGAAATTAAAACTGTTGAAGACTGCAGTAAAGGTCAGCAAAACAGTATTGTAAGTTCACCATATGAGTGAGACTGATTACTGCTAAAGGTTTGGCTTGTGGATGACCTGCAGAGACACTTCTGATACAACTAACGAATTCTGTCACAGCCATTTTGATCCAGATTTAGTTACTATAGCGCCCTGCAAAAGTACTTGTACATTTGAACTTTTTTTCTCATTTTGCGGAAAGATCAATGTGTTTTATTGCAACAGAACAACACAAAATTGTGCAGAATTAAGTGAAATGAAAATAATTTTTGCTTTCATGCATTTAATTTTGAAATCTTGAAGTTAGCTAAATTCAGTAGTACATCAAAGTCCACCTGCATGTGGTTTATTCACAGTAATCTTATTTCCTGCACTGCTATTGTCTTGATTGTGTGCGTAACTTCTATTAAAATGGCAGAAGCTGCAGTGATACTGTTTGTTTTCGTAACTAGTCGTGCGTAGGGAGCTGTATTTTTAGGTTACTGGCAGTTTAGCTTAATTTATTCTTTATTTGTAACTTCAAGCTTTTGCAAGGCCCCATGTTGTATTCTGCAGTCTCTGTGTAGGGCCTATGCTTAATGTTTAGAGCGTTGTTTTTGAAATGGGTTTGCAGATGCACTCGCAGGCACAAATTGCTGATGCCGGCATTCTCAAATAGCGCAGATGTAATTTCTTCACAAATGAAACTCCTCCCCCAAACCCCCACCCCGAAAGTTATCCACTACTACCCTTCAGACAAAGATTAAGTCTTGTCAAATTTCATCAGCTTCATCAAATACCTCCACAGGTGTCTGCAGCACTGCCTCACAATGTGACAGAGCCATCACAACACATCATGGCTGGAGTGGAAGAGTGGCAGCACCCAGCCAATTTACTGTAGGCCCCTAGGCTCGGAGATGGGATTGGATCAGATCACCCGCTTGATGCCAGAAGTGTTTCTCTCAAGGCACGGCGGAACATTTTGCTTCATGTAACAGTGATCAGGATGTTGACCAGGACGGTGGATGGATTGAGTGGCCAGAGGGGCGGCCCTGTAGCGAGACCTGGCTGTGCGGTTTCCACATTCGTTTTGTACTCCGGCCCCCTGCTGTTGCCCTCTTCCTGGTGTTGCTCACAGAAGCGTTCCGTCAAAAACCCCTCTTGTCGCCTCGGTACCTCGGGCCACTTTGTGATTGACACTCTGTCATACTGTCTCACGACGGCGCTGGCGGAGGGAGAGTTGGGCGGAATGATGCTGGGAAGTGGCTGGGGACTTGCACACAGACACCCGCATGGTTGCGCATACGTACACACGCCCCCAGCAAAACACGCGGCCCCGTGCAAATACAGTACACAGAAACACACCCCGAGGAGCTCCAACACACACCAGCTGTGCAACAGAACCGTGTCTCGGCGTCGACGTGCTACTGTGCGCGCGGACCCGTGCACGCTCTAGAGGCAGAATTTGTCAAACCCGAGGGACAGTTCACACAGGGCCACAGATGTTTTTCACATTGTGCACGTTGCATTCCTGAGGAGTGGCTATTTTAGGCAGCGGGGCGCATGAAACACCTCTGCACTAATTCCTCAACAAGCATCAGTTTCTATAGCTGGAGGTAGCTACAGGCCCTTTTATGTTGTTCATTACCCAAGGGATTCTGTACGACTCCAACATCTTTGTATAACAGAGACGTAAGTCAACAGAAAGGCCTAAAATAGATTAAAGTCAGTCAGAGGAAGTTTAATGTTATTCTTCACTTTGTTCTAAAGCTAATTTGATGTCCAACCTGTGTACCTTTCAGGTTGGGTTGGGAGAAAATGTTTGCGAATGAACGCAGCTTCACAAGCGGCAAGAACATCCGCTAAATATGTACATGTGCAAACTGTTGTCTGACTGTCCTGAACCGGTCCAAGGTATCATGTCATGGTCATGATCACAACAGCTTTAATCCTTATGAATGTCCTTTAAAAAAAATCCCAATTAACAAGGAAGAAAACGTAGCACTTCCCAAGAATTGACAGACATATTAATTCACTTCGGCATGCTCACATGGCTTTAGGGTTGGATAATTCAACAACTAATTATTTGTTTAACAAGCCGCCTATAGACAGTTTATAGAGTACTGACATTTACTTTCCTGAGGGTCAGACTGGAAGGAAGAATGAAGTCAGAGCAAAAGTAACATATTCTGACCTGAAGTGTCTACTCACCCTCTGTACAAAAGAATTTATTCATATTCAAATCACTGTAGAACTCGTAAAATTGGTGTAGTAAAAATAAATAAATATTTCTTCTTAATTTTTAAAAGAAAAGTTGCAAATTTTGAACCAAAATTTACCCATGCTCCATTAATTTCATTGCCTTGTTTTCATGTATTTCTGATTTCTCCCCCTCATTTAAACACATTTGCAACAAAAGTAAATAAATAATAATAAGAAGAAAATGTTTTGTACCACCTGTATTAATGATGGCATCTTCTATAAAAGCTACAACAGGATGGAAAAGTTCAGTAGCAAAACATTTTTATGTGATTTATTCCATGTGCCTGTGTCCTCAATTTGCTCAATATTTAGACGCGTCTTTGGAAAAAGTTATGAAAAGTTTACACAGCGTGAGACATCTCTGCATTGTGAGAAGAAGTGCCATTCTCACCTATTAATGCATTACAACAATCCCGGCACAACATTTTGGTAAAAAAAAGAACAAAACTATCTGCATTAATCTTTTTTTTTTTTTTTTTTTAAATCTTAGGGACGAGTCATTCCCGAAAATGAGAGCTATGACTTCTCTAAATTCCCTGCCACGGTCAAATGTCCAGCCTTCAGCCCAAAGTGATTGTCCGAGCCATCACACGTCGACGTCCCGCTAAGCAATGATACACTTCTCTCTCAACAGACAACTTTTGGAAACAGATGTGAACATCTGCCACAAAACCTTTTAAATGCGAATTCGCTTTAACATTTATTTACCCTGAAACGTCACAGTGTGACCCCGTGCTGAAATGCATCAACTTCACGATCTGTCGCGAGGCTCGGTGTCTTCGTCGGCGGCTGCTACGGACAGGTTGGTGTCGCAGTTTGTCTAAGCAGAGGAGACAGCGGCAACCGTCTCCTCTAAATGGAACTCGCAGCAAGCCACTGCCAACAGTGGGCCACCGATGTTTGTCCATATGGGCATGACCTTTTCAAAGGCCGGGGCAGGGCAGGCGTGCCAGTGACAGCTGAGCAAAGGATGATAATGTGTCAAGCCACGGTACATGTCAGAAAAGCCGACATGCGTCTGACAGCTGGATGACATTGAACCTGAAGCTGAAAAGAATCGGACAAGTTCAGAGAAGTTAGGTATGAAGTATGTTTCCTCCATGTGTTCTTTGGTTAGATGATGAACATGCGGAGTTAGGTTCTTTAGGCTTGAATCCACTTTCAAGGTAAAAATTTTAAAGAAAACCTGCTTCTAGTGAAATGATAAAAAAAAGATACATATTAACAAAAGATATTTTTACAAATTACTAGAAAAAACTGGGTATATGTATATACAGTCAAGTGCAACCAGTTTTATTAGTAAATAGAGTCCATCAGTAGGTCATTCAGTCTAAGCCTACAACACATATCACTGTCAACCTAAGTAGAGCTGTAACCAGAGAAGCAGCATACACAGGCCCATGGTAGCTCTGGAGGAGCTGCAGTCCTGTTTCCACTTTGCCACAAGCTGAGTATCGGATGCTGCAAATGAACAGGAATGCGTTTTCTCATACGTTAAACCCAAGTTTAACGTATGAGTGAGGCTGTGGTGTGTTGCCCAATGTTGACATCGAAGCGCATTCCTGTTTATTTGCGCTTTTGTGGGTCTGACAGAGTGGACAGACCCCACTCTGTCCTTGAGCGGGGTCACTCAAGGACAGAGTGACCCCACATCTTGCTGCTGTTGTGGAAATGTTTCGAATGTCCTTGATTTACTTAATTCTTTGTAAATTCAAATATTGCAAGTTTAGTCTTTTGTTTTTGTTGTTGAGTGAATAAAAAAGAAAAATCTTATCCAAACATTTTCATTTTTACTGAAAACAAAAAGCTTTATATTTATATTTATATTTTATGTGGCCAGATTTTGGTTCGCTGAGGAAAAAAAGTTTGGAGTCTAATTGGTTTATATCAAAGAGTACTTAGGAATGACACAAAGTCCAGACTTAAATTCAAGTTACAGACTTCAAAACATATATTTTTACAGATGCTATTGTTGAGATTAAGAATCTCAATCGATGAATCATAATTTGTATCGACACACGGAGCATAAAATCAGCCAAGAAAAGCATTCAGACTTTACTTATTTTATTAACTTTCAGCGCTGAAAGGAGACACTTTACCATTACATCCGAGAAGAGTTTCTAAAAAAGTCTGTGCAGCGTCTGAGGAGAAAGAGGAGGGCAGCTGATTATATGGACTGAAGACACTCCCTGAAATCACACCATGTCTCTGTGGCCTGATAAGTTTCTGTTTCTCGTGGGAAATGGACCTTGGTGTCTGACAGAATCAAAAATGTAACTCTTTACTATGGGCCCTTTGTCTAACAGCGTGTGACTCTTTCTCGGCCTTGGTAAAGCATCTCAACACCTAATAGTAATCATAATGATTTAACTAATTTACTAATCTCAACACTATCCATTGATTTTGGCTGAGCTTGAGCTATGTGGCAAAAATTACACATCAAACTACACCCCTGGAACACTGACACTCTGCAACTTTCAGACACGTGGCTACGACTACACAGCAGAACTAAAAGGGTTCATTATATCCTGAGCATGCAATCAGGTCCAACAGTACCCTGCCAATGATAACAATTGCATGATTCGGCGTGTGAATGTGTGCGTGAATGGAAGAATGACTGAATGTAGTGCGAAGTGCTTTAGGGTCCTCTGGACTTGATAAAGCGCTAAACAAATAGAGGCCATTTACCATTGAGGTGTGTTGAAGAAGAAACACATCCTGAAGTGCTGAACCTCGACCCTCAAGGAGTTGGAGAGCCTCAAAGCCAGAGCAGACATGAAAAGACTTGGAGCTGTAATTATAGGAGAAATGGACTGAGTGTTGAGTGTATGTCACACTTTCCAGAGTTGACATTCGTTCTCCTTCGCAACTACGCGCTACTTTGTGCTGCTCTGCTACACAAGCCGCAATAAAGTCTGTAAAATGAGAAAATGGAAGAAAAGTTCAAGTGGTGTTTGTACTTTCTCAATCTGCTGCGCGTTTATTTTTAGGCCGCATCCATCACTTATTTAGCAGGTGTGCTGAGCGGAATCGGACCATTAGCATCTGAGGCCCACTCTTAAGGGCGGATATTCCTCCACCTTCATCTCTCACACTCAGAGGTGGAGGCTAATCTCTTTGGGGGGCACCCTGCCACCCCCACACCATGACCCCCCATCTTCTCTCCCCGGCCTCTCAGAGGCCTGCATTAAACATAAAGATCCTGCATGGATGAGTGAGTCAACAAATTACCACAGCCAATAAAAGTGAAAATAAATAAATAAAAAAATCAACCCCGCAATATATATTTCTTTTTTTTCCTCTTTCCTCCCCCACAAACGTATTGCTCTCCATTAGGTTATTGTCTCGGGCTTTTAAATAAACATCGTCCGAGCTCGAGCTTCTCCTTATTACACTGGGTAAGAGCATCCGTCCTCATGCTTGACTGCTTGCATCCATCAAGTCGGGGGAGCCTGACTCGCCGCTAAATCCAAGCTAATATACATGAAGCTGCTACAGCTGTTGGTCTAACCTTTGAGTGTCTCCTAAGGAGCACAGTGATATTTGCACTTAATAAAATTATGCCTACCAGGAGAATATGCCGCTGACATTTGCCATTTGTCAAGTTGAGGTGGCAGCGAGGCTTTATGAGTCATTAGTGTTCGGCGTACAGCGGCGAGCGGCTTCGCCCGTGGAGGTCTTTAGCTGTACGTGGGGGCGATCTGGGTTAAAAGAATTAAGCGGCTGTCTTTTCAGCCGTTTTACGCTCCAGAGTAGGGATTCGTTGATTCGGTGTTTTCGGTCGTTCTCGGAGCAAGAACGGTAATTACTTCGTTTGAACAAATGTCTGCAATCGTTTCTTGATGTTTCTAAAGGCCCAAAAAAATGATGATGCCACTGCAGTGTTTCCCTTTGTGCTTTTTGGTGACACTCAGTGTTGATTAGTATCTGGAACAATGTAATCCTTATGATCCCTTGTGAGCTACAGTTGTAGTGTAAAGGAGCGAGGAAAACCTAGTGAGACAGTTGAGCTTCATTTCTGTTTGATCAGATTCAGTATGATCTAAGAACGACTAAATCTGGGAAATTAAGAATCTGGATTAAATCTGGTTATCTCTAGTACAAAATCTACAAGATTTGTGACAGTTCAAAACTGAACTAATTTTTCCTGCCCTGATCAAAATTGATTAAAACACTTCTTGAGATTGAAATTAAACTTACGTTTTATTTGTGAAAAAACAAACAAGAAGAGAGTCCTAAGTGTTTTTGGCCGTGTAATCGGCTATTTTGAATAGTTAACATTTTACCAGCCAGGATTCAAAGATCATCCGAGTTGACTGTGTTTACTATAATTTGGACTGAAATGAACTGCATGTAGTTGGACATAAATCTGACAATGTGACTTGATGGAAATGAAATGAACTGTATGGATTTGAACTGAATTTAGATCAAAATGGGTGTTTTAATTGAACAAAAACAAAAAAAAACAACAACAAAAAGACCTATTGTTTTGTGAAGTGACTTGACATGATTTTCTTCTTTTTGCAATTTATAGATAAATCAAACTGTGAGTTAATACTGACTTGCTAAAGCATCTGTTGCTGATTGGTTTGACAGACAGTGATTTTGTTTCTGAGTGCATCTAAAAATATAGAGCAGAAAGTTTTCCTGCTTTTGACAGCGGATCATTTGTGCATGTCTATGTACTTTTTTTGTGATTGAAAGTTACAAAACTAAAAAAAAAAAAAAAAAAAATAGCATTGTAGCAGAGCCAGCCTCTGAACTCTGAAATGCCTCTCCCTCATTCTTATTCAGAAAGGCCCAACTAACGTCTGCGTTTGCGCTTCAACGAGCCCGAGTCCCTTTGGCCTCCATTACTCCTTCAGTGTTTTATGATAAGTCCAGCCATTCATAAACACCAAGTCCTAACTCAGCAAACTTATGAGCTGTGTAGAGCCTGCAGACGGCTGTCTATAGTGGTGTGAAGACCACTGTAACTTCATCCCGAAGGATAAAGTCAGGCTTGAAAGACCATTTGACACTTAAAGATTTCTTTTTGGAAAAACAGTTATTTTTTCCAAAGGAGTTAGCCCTTCTCTTAAGCATTTGTAGTTAAAGACTCAATAGAATAGCTTGGATCAAAGCATATTTATGTGAAAGAAGGGCCCAGTCAAAGTTCAACTGAGAATACATGTTTATTTGAATTTGATAGTCACAGATGCTCACTTCAGGCTATTGATTTCACTTAATTTTATTCAGAGGCATTAGTTTTCATTTTGAAGCCATGCATTACTTCTCTTTCATTTCACAAATAGGCACCACTTGTTATTGGTCTGTTAAATAAAATTCCTAAAACACAATAACGTTGGCGACGCAGCAAAATGTGAAAAAAAGTTTGAAGACTATGAATACTTTTGCAAGGCACCGTGATCGGTGCTCATCAACTGCATCGCGCGCTTACTTTTTGCAAACTCTAATTTAGTCTGATTTCGTTTGCCTTGGAGTGCAAAACCAGTCTGATGCGGTTTGAGCACGCGCGTGTGCACACGCAATCTGGGCGCCTGCGTGTGTTGAAATTTTTGGAATCAGAAAAATTGCGTCCGACTGCTGAGGGGGCTAAAGGTTAGAATGGGAAAACAAACTGCATGACAACAGTGCTCTCTTTTGATATTGTGATTGATTATCTTCAAATGCTGCCAAACAAAGAGGGGTGGGGGGGGGAGGAGGAGGAGGCAAAAAGGTAGAAAATAAATAAAGGAAAGGCAAAATTGAAGTTGTCAGTTTCTATCCTCTGTTGTTTCAAAAACTAGCCGTGTCTGCAGCCTGGTGGGGGGATCTGTCAGCTGCCGTGAAGCGGCTTCTCTCAGCCTCTGCTTTTCTCATTCACTCTGCCTTTCCGGGCTTCTCCACTGTTCTGGGTTTGGGGTCTGAAATTTAAGCACCACCCGTTGAAAGCTTTTTTTTGGGGGGGGGGGCGAGAAGAGTGTGCATTAAATGATTCTCCGTTTCCAAAAGAAAGGAGAAACAAAAAAAAAGAAGAAGAAGAAATAGCCTATAGGCACATTTTGATCTCAGGGGAAGAAAACCCTGAATATGGATGCTTATTAGAATGCATGTTGAACACACACACAGTATTCCTCATCACAACTGGGGCTCTTCAGCTTGACCTACAGTAGCATCTGATGCTGTATTGCTATTTGCTTCTCCTCGCTTTGAAGGCTCTCGCAGGATGATGGAAAAATCCCAGATAAGATATTGAGGCTGGAGAGCAAGGGACAAAGCAACAGATTCCATAAACATAAAATGAAATCAGTTAAACTCCGATCCGGCTATAAATCGATTACATTTCTTTTCAGTTTCTTGTGCAAAACAATTTTCATTAAGCGTGCAACTGGCGCTGTGAAAATCGTTTCCTGGTACTGTTACAAATAGCATTATAAAAGCTTTCCCTCCTTTATAATTTTCCTGCATTTTCCTCAAAACGTCATATGCACAATTTGACATAATAGCCGAGCAACAGCATAGAATTATAAGGTAATGTCTCACTACAGGCTATAGTTGCATTTAAAAGGAGGGGGGAGGAATAAAGCTTTCTCTGTGATTCATAAGCTCGCCCTGCCACAGATAAACTTAATAGTTTGAGCATAGCACCCCCTGCAGGTACGCATTATTTCTTGCTTATTTTACCCTCAATGCTGGAAGCTGAAGCGGAGGCGCTCACTGTTACCCTGCAATTACAAGCCTTTTTTACTTTGATTGGTGGGTAATTGACTTGGTTTGAGCCTGTATGATTTTCTTCTGAATTTGCCACTCATATTCTAATCTTGGCTCCTGATCAGACAAAGGCAGCCTTCCAGTAATTAAAGATGCCAAAGACAGGTGTAGGATCGAGGAACGGGGGACCCGTAGACGGATGAATGGGGCTGATTAGTCGTTTAAAGGAAATGGGGTTTGTGTGGCTCCGAGACAAAGTAGAGCCTCCGTGTCACTTTGTTGCTGAGCAATCACCGGGGCGGCAGTCGAGCCGGGCTGATGATGCGCTGAGCATGAGGTGAAAGCCTCGAAATGACTTCCTGCAGTCATTGTGTTTGCACAGGACATCTGAAAAGAAATAGGAAATGATAGGCAGGAAACACAGAATTTTGCCGTTTTGCCGCAAACGTATTAATACCTCTTGAGGTTTTTTTTTTCCCCCAGAAAAATGCCACAATAAAACCACAAACTTTCATGATTTTCCAGAGGGATTGAAGCAGGAGAAAAGGGGGGCTAAAGTAAAACACTAAATTTGAAAAGTGAAAATGTTATTTCGTTTTCAATGAGTCCTTTTTAGCTCTGATACCTATAAATAAAATCCAGTTGAACCAACTGCTTTCCTAAACTATCAACTTTGCAAAGAGTGTCCGTTTGTGTTCAGTTTAATCTATAAATTGGATAAATACAGTTGTTCTGTGAGATCCTCATAAACAGGCATCATTAAGACCAAGAAACAAAGTTACGGAGAAGTTTGAAGACGTGTTCAGTGCTTTGGACATCTAACGAATCACTTTTCAATCCATCAATTGAAAATGGAAAGAGTACCAAAACATGGCTATCCATCTACAGTGACAGGTCAAAGACAGCAGGCCAGAGAAGCAGACAACAAGCCCAAACTAACTTTGGAGGAACTGCAGAGAACCACAGCTCCGATTGCAGAACAGCGTGGCAGAACAAGTTTTAGTTGTGAACTCAACAAATCTCACCTTTGTCGTAAGAAAGAAGGTGAACTGTTTTGTTGACATAAAGTTTGCAGCTTGCTCGGCTTTGCAGGAGCAAGGTGCGCTGATCAGAAACCAAAATGAAACTTTTTGATCTAAATTCAGAAAGGCAGATATCATTCTCCACTCAAACTACATGGTGGAAACATGGCAGCTGCACCATGCTGCTGGATTCCTTCTTGGGGGCCGGGGAGAGTTGATGAGAGAATAGAGAGAGTATGCTTTCAAAAATACAGCATTCTTGAAAGTAAGCCTGTCGGGGAGGCTCCAAAATACTCAAGATATGGGGCCGAGGTCGATGGAGTTAAAACGCTGGCCTATCAATGTTAAATTCTTAGAAAGTACAGGGACGTTTGCTGTTGGTGCAAAATTAAGGGCTATAGTTTTCCAAGGGACTGTAAATCATTTGAAAGAAAACTAGGCCAAAGGAAGACATCTTTGAGTTTTATTTCAAAGTTAAACCATTTGATTCAAGAAATATTTTTACGTTCTGAATCTCAAGCTGAAAATTTTAAAGTTGTTTTGAGGGAACACCACCAGCTTCTTGTCATTACACTACTTATAATCTCATTAATCTAATCAAGTCCTATTCGGCCAACAAAATACTATAAAAATGAAAGCATCAAACCGAGGTTCTGAGTGAGAAGCAGCTGTGTTCAGGTGAAGGTCTGCATATCTTGACCTGGTCAGATGCCAAATTGACTGTACGGTACAATTGCCCCCATCCCACCCCTCGTCCGTGAGACTGCAATAGATTTTAATCAACACATTTTATCAGTTGTTAATTGCCTCTGCTGCCTGCTGCTTAAAATAATTTGCTACTTTTTTCATTGTAGTAGTAGCCATCTGTTTCCAAACACAGGGATGGGATTAGGCCCGGACCTGGGGTGAATGTTGATGTGAGATAGAGACGGCTAATTTGCACAGCCGCCACCTTATTTATGAGGCCAAGGATGTGTGGAAGGAAAACTGAAAACTGGCAGCTATACACAGAATGAAACTCTGAAAATGTAAATCACATTATTAAAGGATGCACATTATTATGAACTTATAGTCACAAATTTGCCATTGCAGCTAGACCGCAATAGTATGATTGGGGTACAAATGCCAAGACTTCCCTTCTCCCCAAACTGAGACAATGCCACAGACAAAAATGGCAAACATGGCCAATATAAAATGACGTAGAAAATATTTTGGGATATCCTATTCTTTTCAAGATTAGGTCATTTTGAAGACAGCAATTGGTGCAATTTGGAGGTGTGTGCGCTGCATCTTTAAAGAGCTGAAATGGTATGTGATTGTGCATGTGAGTGTTTTTTTGTTTGTTTTTTTTTTAGATAATTCTCATCAGAAACTCCACCATGCTGCATTATCTGCCTTGTGTTCCAGAGAGAAGGCACTTTCCAGTCCATGTGATGCTGCCGGCTCGAGCTTTAAACATGCCATCTCAACAGGAGGGAACCGAGCCATCAAAGCCATCATGTACTTTAATTACAGGTGATCTGGACTCGCAGACACGCTCCCACTCCCTCCGCTCTCAAGAACTTCCTCCACAATTACCAAAGTGCCTCAATTAGGTCCTGAATAAGCATTGTACGTGCACGAGGGAGAGGTGGGCAGAGAGGGTAAAAACAACAGGCCTCGTAAGAGCCCAGCGCGATGCAGAGGCAATTAAAAAACAAAAAAAAAGTGCTCCGCCACGCAGAGCGAAAATGAGAGAGAGAGAGAAAAAGAGGCAGAAAAGGCCCCTTTGATGAGCTAGCTCTCAGCTAAGTGGCACTTAAGAGGAGATGGTTGACAGGAAGAATAAGTGAGAAAAGATAAATTAAAGGCGGTTGATTGGCAAGAAGGCTGATGTCACACTGTTTCCCAACAGGACCAGATGCCAGAGAGAGCACTCAGTCACCGAGAGAGGAATGTGTGAGTAAATCAGGACCTCTACAGAGTGGATGTCCCACAGGCAGCCCGATCCTCCGCACTTTCTCTGCTTTGCCGCTCGTTCATTATCCAGACAGCCCCGCGCTCCCTCCATCAGCTGTGAAACTTAACGGGGTTTTAACCGGACAAATCAAGGCCGTGTTTCTTTTAATAGGCTAATTCTGTGTCTAACAAGGCCCCTTGTTAAAGGAAAATGCAGCTGCATGAATGCGAGCTCTTTATTCAATTACCTCCACTCTGACCCGCAGCCATTGTCTGATGAACCCTCTAGAAACCAGTACATCAAATAAAGCAGAAACTTGGGTATGTGTATTATACATGTAGTATAAATGCTGCTTAATTATTATTTTCAAATGTATCTGCTTATACAGCATGCAGAAGCATCATGATGCTTCTATATGATATATATAAGCATCTCATTTTACACCTTCCACTTCACAAAGAAGCACAAATTTTCTTGTTGGGTCTGTCAAATGAAATTTCAGTCATGTGCACTGAACCCTGTGCAAGTATGACGAAGTATGAACAACTTCAAGTGGTCTGACAAGTTTAGAAAGACACTCTGGATCAGTGGATTGGACAAAATTAAACTGAGTACACAACCAGAAGAAGCAAGTCCTGTTGTAAGTTGAACAAGACTGAGCCAGAAGAAGAGAAGAATGACTGGCGTACCACAGTGACTAATGCGTCCAGGAGAGGGCAGAGTTTTCAAAAGACCAGGTTGATTCTACACAGTCGTATTTTCATGTGAAAGGAACCATTAAACAGCATCTTCCCACTCAGTCACTGAAACCATCCCAGGGGTGGGCAACTCCAGGCCTGGAGGGCCGCTCTCCTGCAACTTTTAGATGTGTCTCAACTTCAACACACCTGAGTCAAATAATGAGGTCGTTAGCAGGACTCTGGAGTACCTGACTGCACTGAGGAGGTGATTCAGCTGTTGGATTCAAGTGTGTTGGACCAGGGAGACATCGAAGAGTTGCAGGACGCCGGCCCTCGAGGACCAGGATTGCCCACCCCTGGACTATCCTATAAACTGAACTCAACTGTCATGTAAAACGAGCCATGAAGAAAAGGCAGATGTGATATTTGTAGTAGTAAAGTTTATATGAGAATAATAAGCATGTAAAAAAGACGTGAGAAAATATCCTCCTTTGTCCTCCAGGGTTAATCTTGCAAACAATCCACGTTGCTCTTTGCTCAGGATGCCACTAAGTCAGCATCACAACCAGGGTTTGAGACAAGCTACACAAAACCTATGGAGAAACTTTTTCTGATTAAAAAAAAAAAATCATGCTAAAAAGACCTACATGTGTAGGATATGCAACTATTATTATGTTGTGATAGTATAGCGTAAGACAGATAATCTGTGAAGAAGAAAAAAATCGAGCTTCACCGTCTTCTCCCAACGATAACTACAGAAGTGGACCGCTCCGTCAGAAGTGTTTCAGCGTTGTCAATCATGCTTGTATACGCGCTGCTCACACTCTCGCCATTGCTCTCTCTCTTTTTTCTTTTAACCTGTTGTTCACAGGTTGTCATTCACAATGACAGAGGTGTCAAACTCCAGTCCTCAAGGGCCGCTGTCCTGCAGTGTTTAGATGTGCCACAGGTAAAAAACAGTGAAATGAAATGGCTTAATTACCTCCTCCCTGTGTAGATCGGTTCTCCTGAGCTCTGCTAATGACCTAATTATTCTTTTCAGGTGTGGTGCAGCAGAGGCACATCTAAAAGTTGCAGGACAGAGGCCCTTGAGGACTGGAGTTTGACACCCCTGTCACGAGAGGACCCAAATTTGGGTCCTCTCGTGAATAACAGGTTAAGTATTTCAAATTCCTGAAGTCGCGTACAAAGTTCAGTACAAAGACAGTGACACCACTGTTTTTCTCATAAATGCCCAACAGGCTTTTAATAGAATAATTAAATACTTGATAAATATAAGTGTTTCTAATAACTTACAAAAGAGTTGTTTTAAAGCTGCACAAATACACACTGATGTAACTTTAAATACATTCACAGTCAAAACTGTAGATTTTAGTTTTTCCATGTTCTTGTCCAGATAAAAAAAAAACCCCAAAAAAACAAGACGACTTGTTTTTGTATAAAGTGACAATGAGACAAACAACAGTTAACAATCACCACTGAAAAACTCAAGAGACATTATCAGAGATACAAGAGATGAGAAACGGAGGCAAATCAAAGATATCGAAGGACAGAAGTTGATTAAGATATTGACATGAAACAGTAGGAAACGCACACCACAGCAGCTTCTCGGTTGGGTTCATGAACACACCAAATGTATGGCCTACAGTCAACAGTCTGCTTTGACACCAGATGCGCCTGCATAGGAAAAACTCAGCAGTGGACAGAACATGGGACACATAACACCAATCCATGCCTAAACGGCTGCCTCCGTGAATGAGCCACTCCAGGTAAAGCTTCACACACAGCTGATCAAACCCGTCGAGATAAAGGTAGCGGGTAAAACGAAGCGGCGACACCGTTTTCATTCATCAGCCTACAGAGACAAGACGTGAAAAGGTCCGAATCCACCGGCAAGCCTCGCATCCGATCTGTAAAGGAGAAAGAAGACACATCCGTCGGACATCGTCTCTAAATGTCGATGAGGTCGTCTCCGCTCTCGTCGCTCTCCACGGTCAGCTGACGGGTCCACCACTTCTTCACCTCTGACCCCGAAGAGGCCTCGTCATTGACGGGGTTCATCTTGCAAACGATGGACTTGACGCTCGTACGACCTGACGGCAAAAACAGAGAATTTGCAAAGAATTTTGAGTATCGATACTAATTTTGACTATTCCGTTTTGACAAACTAAAGGTTTACATGAGTCAAGATCAGTCAGTACCTACAACCAATAGGCTGCTCTGAGACGTAGCGTTCATGTATCCTGGCTGTATTGTTGTCAGGATAATATAAACATCCGAATTTTCCTTTTCCTTTTCAAATCTGTCAATGTGATATCTTCTGTGACCTTTAGCATTTTGAGAACTGTTGTCACTCCGTGACACCATACAGGGTAAATAATGCTAACTGGGGAAAAGTGCACAAATAATTGAAGACACAGCTATGCTGGTTGCTGAGAAACTGAAGTAAGTCACGTTTTTTTTAAGGATGTACTTTAACAAGTCTGTTCAAATTTTTTTTTTTTTAATAAAACATCAGCAAGCCTGCACATTCGCTCAGGTAACAGTTCCATGACATGACAAGTGACTGAGATCCAATCACAAATGGTATTTATTTCATATTGTGATATATTTATTTTACCATCAGGTATGAATATACTGCTCTCTTCACTTGGAACATGTTCACCCAGTACCGCTGTTGACACCATATCTGAATAGTCTCTTAGAATTTCCAATACCACATCTCAACTTTTATAAAAAAAAAAAAAGGTTACAAGCGTTAGCTTCCCTCGCTTTCCCAAGCAGAGTGAAGACGAGGAAGTTTCTTTGTTCAATTTTACACAATTCTCTTTTTACAAAACCTGTAACTTGTACAAGATAGAGTACAGAAGCGAACAAACCTGCAGGCAGCCGCCACTGTCCCAACTTTCTCTGTGGTCTCCCCAGGTCTGTGGAGTCCTGTCTGTACCCTCCTCTGTCTGACAACGTGGGGCTCAGAAGCTGCTGGAGGCCACTCATCTAAACAAAGACGAGATATCCTTTGTTGCACCAGTGCAAAAGCATACCTGCTGACTGTGTGATGTGTCTGCGCAGAAATCACGCTGCGAGCGTGTGAGACTGTGTGCGCCGCCGCGGTTTAGATGTGGGGGCTTTACCTCAGGCTGCGAGGGGTTGTCTGGGTTGTTAGCGTTGTGGTCTTCGCTCGGCACCGTGGTTTCTATGCTGGGAGGGTTGAGGAAGGAGCTCAGCTCCTGCTGCTGGCTCTCTCTCAGGCTGTGGATGATGCTGCACGACTGATGCTGCTTCTGTAAGCATGCACGCATTCAAAGGACGGCGTCATGCACTGACACTTGCGAGTCGAGCGTGGAAAAGGACAAGCGTGGTCTGGCTGAGTGACTCACCGCCCGGATGCGTTTGAGGCATTTCTTGAGCCACATGCGGATGGTCTGCTTGGCGACCTCCTCTTCAATGGTGTACTCCAGCTGTTCCCTGGCCAACAGCTCCTCCAGCTGGAGAGACTTCCTAATGTCCACCGAGCGATAAGACAGCATGCTGGGCAAATGGACACATGCATACGATTGATATTTTCCAAAAGACAAAGTTTTATAGCACATTTTTGTTTTTAAGCGATGCGATTTTTTTGTCAGATCTTTAGATGGTTGTTGAAAAAGGAGCCCATAAATTTCTTGTTCAATCAATCAAATTTGCTCATGAGTAGAACAATGTTTATCTAGCGTGTTGGTTGTAAGTAAGCTGAGCCTGCTTCCGCTCTGCATGCACAAAATTAGCAAAATTTCTATTTCAGTAGGTTCTTTACCTTGTTCAGCAAAAAAAATATTATCCTCTATTTTCAGGAAGTACAAAATGTTTTTTGGAGTTTTTCAGATGAATGCAAGGTGTAAGTAGTGGTAATGAATCTGTTACACCATTCGACATGTTTTACATCTTACAAGAATAAGAAGTGGAACAAATGAATATGTATCACATTTATTTCTATCGTTTTCCAATACACGCTAATATTTTTCCATTTTTTTCCCCAAAAGTAGTCCTTTCCTTGTAGTGTTTGTGAAATCAGAGTTAGAAACCTCAAATGTTCTTCAATGTATGCAAGTCAAATCAAACTACATTATCGTGTTGCACGTCATCAGAGGTTGGAAGTCGGGTTGGTGAAAGGTGGAAATGTTGAATAACAAAAGTTCACTATGAGTTTTTGCCAGATGTTTTTACAGTGGATCGGCTTTAAGTGGGAAACCGGCAACAAACACAGATCTGTAATGAAGAAGGAAGGAGGGGGAGTGAGGAAGAAAGGAAGGAAAAAAGAAGGACAGACTGACAGATGGAAAAAATAATGAGCTGGATGCCATTTCCTTCCTTTAGCCCAACAAGATGATTGGTTTATTTATGTATGAGGCCAAACATGTTCGGAAACGTCAGCACTGAAGTATTTTACATAAACTGGGTTGTACTTAACATCATGAGTGCTTAAGTAAGACAACATGTAGCACTTGACCGTCACCTCAGCACATCATGAAATGTCACATCTCCTCCACTGTGAAGTCGCTCCATTTCATAGCACATGTGTTTAAACAGGAGTTTGTCCTTGTCCAGGTCCACTTCCAGCCTTCCTCTGAGCAAACGAAGCAGAAACTTCACCCTGGACGTTGGGATCACTCCCTATAAAAAATAAATAAATAAATAAAACAAGAGCAAAGGTAAAGGGTTTATTAAGACATGCTGACATGACGACAGAAGCTTTTCAGGCAAAAAAAAAAAAAAGTTTCGTTAAGAGTTTTGTCAAAGCGTAGCAAGAACAGCAAGGCCCACTGCTAACCTTTGCATTTCTGCTGCACGTGTCTTGACTGAACGAGTTCGTATTGCAATTAAGTGGTAGTTAAATTGAAAGGAATCAAACCTTTAATTAAAGATCAGCGTCTCTAGTTACTTTCTCTCTATATTAACCCTCAGTGTCCCGTGTGGGTTCCACAAGCGTCCTTGCTAATTTCTGACCTCCCGTTTGTCATCCACCATGTTCCAGATGATTTGGAAGTGCCTCAGGTCGTTATAACTCAGCAGCTGGTCTTCTTCAGTGGAGTAGAAGAGAGAGAAGTTCTCCACAATGATGGCTGCAGCAAAAATGTCAGGATAGATAATATTGGCTATATAACCATGGACATATAGCTCACATCGCAACAAGCATCATTAGAGCGATCACATCGAATTGGACTGCTGGATTTAGAGCTGTAGCTCTGATAGTAAAACCAAAATGTAAAAATGACTATAAGTCAATACACATATTAGAAATAGCCTTAATCCAAAAACAACAAATAATCTTCCCTCATTATTTGTTAAATCAGTGAAGTAAATAGCTTGTTATTGTTGGTGTTAAGCTTGAGGGGAGTTTAAACAGGAGAATGATCAAATATTTAACTAAAGGTTTTGTTTCCGAATTTTATCACAGTTACTGGCATGTAAATGAAAAGGCTATTTGATACCAACAAAGAAGAGTTGCGTAGATATTTATAGTTATGGAAATCCTGCAGTCAAGGTTTATAATGGAAGTGCAGAAACAAGATCCAGCTTGGACTGCAGTCTATTTCCTAAATATCTAAAAAGTATTTCACCCTTTCCGATTATGTTCACCGTAAGGCTGCATTTCCTGTCTGAACGTGTCATGTGACCTGCTAGTTGAGCTGTGCTCTGATGTTACCAGGCAACTGTAAAGAGAGAACTGCTCAAACACTAGTTATCAAATATGAACTCACTTAAATTTACACAAACTTAGCCGGACGTTAATAAAGCTTCCTCTAATGTGCTTACTGGTTATACACTAAGCACATGACAGTACATGGTTATAAAAGACACAGAACAGGCAGAGAGAAAACACTGACCTACGAGAAGGTTGAGCATAATATATGCTATGATGACATAGAACGAACAAAAATAAATCAACGCTCCTGCATAGTTGCCACAATCAGTCTCCCAGTAGCGATGTTTGTCAGGGGTGCAGAATGGAGGCTGAACCTAGAAACCGTAAAAAACAAACAAAAAAAACAAGCAAATATATATTTATTTAATTTAAACAAAACTTTACATTTAACAATCAGGAAATTAAAATAGAGCATGCTCAACTTGATAAACTGTTCAAATACTTTTTCTATAAAACAGTCAGTTTTGTGTCAGTTTTAATGTAAAGTTGACACTCTAAATGGACTTTTAATGCAAGTTTTATTGGAACTTTTCACTAAAAGTGTCATTATTTACACTCATGACAACAGTCGTAAACGTGTTATGTCATATTTATTACGGTGTCGTGTCAGTCTTGTGCACACTGCTTTAAATAAAGTGTTACTATGTCGTTTTAGATTAGGAAAGCATGATCCTTTATCTGACGTATTTGGAGCTCGTCTTACCATGCAGTCATGCATGATCTTATTCCAATCTTCTCCTGTGACAATGCGGAAAAGAACAGTGATGGCTTTGCCTGCTGTGGAGAAGTTGGCGTGCCTGCCATTTGGAGAAAAAGAAAAAAAAAACTAAATCACTGAGATTAAAATAACTGTATGAAGACAGTAAATTGTCTTACTTCAGCTCCTTTTGCAAAGCAGAAGAAAACAAAACTAAACAAGAAGGTCCGAACATAAGCAACAGTTACCGGTTTATGTTCTCGCCGTATTTGACCGTTCCGAAGAGAACGACTCCAGCGAAAGCGTAGCAGAGCAGCAGGAGGAACATGCCCACGATGATAAAGAAGCTCTTGTACATGCTCACCACCACGGTCAGCAGCAGCATCTTCAGTGTCACCTTCACGGATCATACGCACGTATTAAGAGTCGCAAGATTTTATGCCCGGGTAGAAATTATTTATGAGGTAAAGGGGAGGTGACTGTGAGGCAAACACAAAATCTGACTCACATGTTTCCCACATATGGTGAAGAACCTGAAGACAATCACACAAGTTCCCATCATGTACGTATATGCGTTCTATAAGAGTATAAAAAAAAAATAAAAAGACAGTTGCATGTGCGGTACTCATCTCATAAATAAATTTCCCTCAGTGAAAAAATATGCTTCTCTAACCAATAAGGAAAAGTGCAGGACTATCCAAATGACACCCAGTGAAGTGACCAGCAGATCGTAACGATTTCGTCGGCTCTGCCAGTACCCAGCTGGAGACATGGCTATCAGCTTCATTGTCACCTACAAAACAAAGCAAAACAAAACAAAACAAAAAAAAAAACATCACGATATGTGTATGTAAACACAACGAAGGAAGTGATCAAAACGTATAGAATGATAGATGCCCAGGCAGAAACAGACTTACTTCCAATACAAATATAAAGGTGAAGACTACAGACATGGTGGCAAGAGGAAAGGTAACTTTATCATCACCTACATCCCACTGCAGAAGTAAGAAAACATTTATTTTTGTTTGTAGTGAAAGACAAGAATGTGAAAATTATGGTGCAATAAAAAAAACAAAAAAAAAACCATATAGATGTTACCTTAACTGACAGCAGGACAGACTGTGCCAAAACCAACACAGCAATGCCGCGTTTGAAAAAGGGATGTTGAGTAATGTCATACATCTTAGCCCGAAAACCTCCATTCTCTGTGAAAAGAACACATATGACATGGAAAACAAAAAAAAAAAAAATCAAATTTCCAAAATTTATAGGATAAAAGGATTCAATCCACATAATTGTGAAGTGGAAGGAAAATGATCCGTGGTTTCAAGTAAGTGAGCCGATATTTCCCTTCCATCTGACTGAAGTTGAGCTATTTTCTAACAAATAGGTAAAAAATTAGAGTCTGTAGATGTGCAAAGCTCATAATTCAAATTCGAAAATATTTTATTGATCCCAAAGGGAAATGAAATAAATTCACCCCATGAGAAGATGAATGGAGATAACTGCATGAGGATCCTGGGAGAAAAGCAGGACAGCAACCCTACACATACAGCTAGAGGTCGAAATTTAGTGGGTTTTATCCAAAATTTAGAATGACTAGAGTTCACCTGAAAAACCTGAAAAATGATCTTTCAGAGACACTTCAATCTGGATGAGATAGAGAAATTAAAAAAAGAAAAGCCAAAAATTAGATTGTGGTTGCAAAGTTAATGATACGGGGAGCTAAATGCTGAAATGGGTCACTTTTTTTTTTCGTTTGGATGTTTATGGATTATTTTCTCTCCACCCTGTGACAAAATGCGATCTCAAACGCTTCTCCGCAGCACCGAAGACATCTCAAATCTCGTCAGCGCAGTACCCTTCAGTGTCCACAAGATGGCATTTATGGACCATCTAGATCTGATTAAGACTTGAACAGGCTTCTGTTGTGCAGCTTTCACAAACTTTTATTCATACAGATGAGTGGGCGTACTGTCAGGAAACAATGCAAACAATAAACTCAGATTTGGTAATAGACAGTGAGGCTTCAATGTTTGCTCGAAGGCAGTAATTTCAGAGTCGAATACAATTTTAAGTAGAACCATCCATCTGATAAGCATATTTGCCAAGTTTTACAATCTTACATGTGGCTCTAAAATCACATTTTAAGCATAACATATTTAAGTCTTGGATGTTGCTAGTTTCTGTGTTGGAACTTTTATGTCGTTGCTGCAAGGTTTCAAAAATTAGCTCACTTCGCAGCCGCTGTATTTTTTATTTATTTAATTTTTCACAAACAGAGCTTTAAATCAGTTTGAGCTTTTGCAAAGCGTAAGCACTGACCACGCTGGCGGTTTTTGCAGACATGAAGACGTTAATCAGCTCCGCGCTGCAATGGCTCGCCAGCGACGAAACACCTCTGGATGTGGATCGGTCTGGTTGTTAAAGCCGGGGGCAAGCGGCGCTGCTGACTAAAACCGAAGCCTTCGATTTTGCTGTTAGTTCTCAGCCCTGCCTGTACTAACAAGCAATTTCCCACGCTGCCTCCGAGGCGCCTTGACTGTTCCCATGACTCCAGTCACATAAGCGAGGGAAGCGGCGTGAATCTGTGGCCAAACTCAATAAGGATGCAGCGCTTCCCTACGCTCACCACTTAAGACACGCACGAAAGAAAGCCGGATATATTTGTGTACGAGCATAAATTGACACCAGAGCTTGTTTTTAAATTCGAGCGAGGTGCGAGAATGTGATTAATTTCCTTGTAGCAGGGTGTGACATTCGGTGTCCAAGCCATTTGCTTGATCTGCCTTCATATTCGGGCTTTTGCTGTTACTGCCGCTGGTCGTCATTCGAGTGTCACGATTAATTCCTCCAGGCATCAATCCGCAGCCAAAAAACAAGGACTATTAAATACGAATTAATCATGCAGGTGCTGTTTAGCGATGCGCTAGCGGGCACGCGCGCGCGAGCGCACAATCAATCCCAGAACAGGGGCGGACGTGATGTTTTCACAACGTTAAGCTTTTGACGCTCTGGCTCTGCGTTGTGTCCTGCAGTTACTCGGAAAGCCTTTGATGTCCATTTTTTGCGCGTTAGTGCGCTTCGTTGTACCTGGGCGGGGGGGCAGGTGGAGCGGTTGGGCTATTTTCAGTCGGCTCTTCAGATCCTCCCATCTCCTCTGGTCCACTGTTAGCAGGGCAGTGCCCTGAAAGTCAAAGAGGAAAGAAACACAACAGCACTGGAATCATGAAGCCGAGGCAAAACACAGGCACTGTTCCTCGGAAAAAAGAAACATTGACAGAAACTCGTCAATAGCAGTATTTTACTTTGTTCTCATTGAAGTTCGCTATGACGACTCCGACGAACAGCGTGAGGCCGATCATGCATCCCAGAAACACAAAGACGTGGATGTAGATGCCATGGATCTGCAGAGACATAGACGTGTGAGTTAAAGCGCAGTCATGATTATTTCTGTTTAATGTAGAAAAAATAAAACAGAGAGCATAGGGAAAAAATGATTTTAGCTGAAGATTATTACCGGCCCAACTCGGTGAATGATGACGTCTCGGACCTCCACCCAGCCTTTGAGGGACAGAACTTCAAAGAGAGCCAACATGGCATTGCCGACATTGTCAAAGTTGAAGTTTCGAGGATTTGCCCTGGAAAGTCAGAAGATTGGTTGATACGGTCACTGGTTCCGCAGGGCGACTTTATAAGAAAACGATATCAAAACAAGGAAGTCCTACCAGACTCTTGGTACCCAGAAACCGGGTTTCTTCTCCTCAGCCTTCAGCCTCAGGTTGAGATTTCTGGAAACACTCACATTAATCCGGAAGATGCCATAGCAATCCTCCTGTGTGGGATCACACAGTTTAAACAACAAATGAGTAAATAAGCAAAAGCAAAGTAGAAACAAAGTTTTTGTTTGTGGTCTGACTTAAGAAAAAGACGATAATTCTGCTGCAAATTCATTAAGAAACGTGGAAGGTTTGGATCAAGTCGTAAAAGAAAGAGCTCCAAGATCACCTTCTTATTTGCGTCATGATTTTTAACCAAATACATACAAGTAATATATATATACTAATACATATATATATGTATTAGACTATATGCTGTTATGCTGTTACTATATGCTGTTAGTTGATACAGTTATAGACAGAAAATTGTGGAAGTTCTTAGTTTTTAAGCATTTAATGAAAAGGAGAGAAAAACTGATTTGTCAGTGTTTGACCTTACAAATTAAAGACGATTAGGGAAAAAAAAAATATGTACTTATAAGTGCATGTGTAGTTAAATGCTGTGAATTTACTTCATAAACTTTTATTTCATAAAATAACTTTAAAGTTTTATATTTAAGGTAAAAACTATTCTCCAGATCCATATGTAAGTCATGATGGGAAGATTAATACTAAAATAATTTCCACAGTTCATCAGAGAAATAGTAATGATATTATCATCCTCATAAACAGTTGATAAAATAAAGACATTAAAAAACACAAAAGAGTAATAAGAAAAAATCTCGTCAAAGAACTAGAGAATAAAAGTTAGTTTAACACAACATATCAGCTAAAACCTGTATAAAAGAATCAAGGCTGCTTTTAGTAGACGAGCAGAACTGCTGGATTTAACCAGTTTTATTTATTCATCTGGATGTTCTCCACAGGGAGTACGGTGCAGGAAGGGAAAGTTTATAAGGAGATTATGTTCCTTTCAGTACCCGTTTAAGGATTCGCGGGTCGTTGCATTTGGCCAGCTTTCCGGCGAACAGTTGAACTCCAAAGCTTGCGAACACCAGCATCAGCGTGAGAAGCAGAATGGAAACCTGAGAGACAATTATCCAAGAGCAGAAAAAGCTGACAGAGTCCGACTCCGGACTGTTAAATCAAAACCGCAGGATTTTGAAAAGCTACACTCGACCACTAACCAGGAAAATCTCCTTGAATCCTTTAAGAACCTCCCGCACAACCTTCCTCATCTGAGGAACCAGCTTGAAGATCCTGAGCGGGCGGAGGCAGCGCAGCATCATCAGCAGCTGAGCTCCAGACTCTGGAGGGATGTCAGTAGGAAGCCAGCAGAGGAAGATCAGACTCACCTGCAGTGCGGAAACAAAGCACAGCAGAGAGACTTAAAAAGAAACCTTATAACACCTACACTAAGGGAAACAGGATAATGATATTACAATAACACAATAGAGTGCCTTAGGATAAAAGTTTTTTGTGATTAGATGGTAAAAACACAACTATGTAAATGTCTGCAAGTCTAAACAATAGTGTGTACACATATGAAAAAGGAGACGGCTGAAAACCTGCATTAAATTGAAAAATATAACAACATTCGATGAGTCAAGGCATTCTTCGAGTCTTATTTCAGGATTCCAAGAATTTTTTTAAATTTGAGACATTTCCAAACTCTAATTTCTAGCTATGGTAGATTTGAATTACACAGTAGTCGAGTTTTATCATCTGGATGTTCCACAAGTCGGGATAAAAACCTCAATCTGGCTTCAGGGTCATTTTATTTGGGCAGCAGCTCCATTTCAAAATCTACACCAGTGGGACTTGGAAAAGTCATGATATCAATTCTGATTGAAAATCTACCACTGCAAACATGACCACAGAATAGCTCCATAAAAACAAATCTCATCCTTTATTGAGTAGGTTAAATCCCAACACCAATTACAATAAAGTATAGAAAAATTGCATTAAATCCCATTTTGAAACCTAAATGCAGCATTTACTTATTGCTACAGCAGAGAAATATTTCAAACAGCAAAAGTATCAATCCGAATCATCCGGTTATTTTGGGGGAGGGGGGATTTACAAATATCCTAAATTGGAGCTTATTTTATTTCATTTTTTTTAGTTTGATTAATTCTTATCAATTCTTGTCTGCCACTCATCGACACTTCAAGGAATGTTGGTGCGAGAACTTAAAGTAGAATTCTACGAGGAAATAAAGATGCTAAACAACGACAGAAAAACAACTCCTGACGAATGTTTAAGCCGATGGGCAGAATTATACAACATCATGAGTTTATTTCGTTGTTTTTCGTGAATCAATATTGCAAAGATGCCAAAACAGAGAGAGCGGCAACATCTTTCTTGTGCTTTTACTTTCTTTGAAAAGTCTACATTAGCACTGTCATATTTTTCTTTTTAAAAGAACTCAGAACTCTGGTTTTCTCCCCATAGTAAACTTTTTTTTTTTTTCCCCCACCTCAGAATCATATCGCTTATTACATTTCTTACAAGATAGATGAAGATGTCCATCACTCCTCCAAAGTCCCGGATAATGGCCGTCGGAGTGAAGAACAGACCGTCGGCCATGATCTTTAGGTTGAGTTCGATGCTCATGAATATCACAAACACATACTCCCCGATCTGAAACACACGTCCTGATTACGGCGACATCTGTTCCCCGGCGAATCTGCCCGTCGACACCATGTGACCGACCGTCCATCTGGGGTTATAATACCTGCAGAGTGGGGACGTGCATGACCCTGGTGAAGGGTGATTCAAACATCATGGAGATGCAGGAGCAGATGGTCACCACGATCATCACCCAGTCCAGATAAGTGACTAAGCCCAGAAGATCACTGCGAGGACAGACACATCGGCAGCAATTCATGAGCTGGTTTTCAAAAAGCAGATGTGGGATTTTAATTAGCTTACAGTTCGGCTATTAGCATGTGGCTGAAACACTGGATACGATGCAAATTAATTCACAGAACAGTAATTTTACTGTCTAGTGTGCTACGCTCACTTTGATTCTGATAGAAACTGTGCTTAGCCCTCCTCTTTTTATCACGTACTTTTAAACACACCGCAAGTCATTCATAACTTGTGGCAAATATTAGCAATTGAAACTCAACATTTCTGTCAATTGTGTTACCGATTACATCAAGAGTAGGGAATTCCTGACCTTTGAACCCAGTGTCCCACATGGTTTATATGTATCACCTCGACAAGACATTAGTCGAATGGTTGCATATTCTCAGCTTGTGCGGGAGCCTGCTAGTGGCTTATTTATTTATTTATTTCCCCAGAGGAAACCGTGGATTTGTTTTTATGCTAATAAGTACATACATATGTAGGGAAAATTCAGGTAAAGTGAGCTTGATTAAAGAGGAAAAAAACCCAAAACATCAATTGATGTATCTGCAGACTCAGTAACAGATGCAGCTTTTCTGAACTTTGTTTCACAATGAGTAAGATGTAATGCATATGAAGCACTAATCCGAACACCTGATGAACAATTATGAGCCACACTTACTACAGCTGATGGTATTTGGTGTTCTTCACTGCTCCTGTTATCGGGTCAGTTTTTGATCTGGGTGTGAAAGACGACGAAACAGAAAAAAAAAAATACAACAACGTTGTGGTTTTACAGTGTATTTCACAGGTTTACATCACCCTGAGTCGGTCATTTAATGCAGATCAATTATTATCATTGATGTAATTTTGCTTCCAAAAGAAACTGGACACGGAAAAGATATCAGCAGTCGGATATTTGTTATGTGTTTATTTGGACGAATCTTACGCATTGAAGCGCGCCCGGACGATCATCCTGCAGAAGTTCCTGAAGCGATGCTCTCGACCCACGATGAAAAGAGGCTTATCAAAGTAAGGATGGTTTTCCCTCAGCTCCTCCTCCTGAACCTTTCTGCTCAGACAAGAGTTGAGTGGCAAGCAGATAATCATGCAAAGGGATTACAAGGTAAAGAGCACTGTGGATTTATTTATTTTTTTTTAAAGGTTCTCTTTGCTGTTTAACTCTTTTTCCCTGCAAATACCTCTTCATTTCTGCCTGTTCTTTCTTTTCTTGGATCATCTTGATCTCACTGTCCTCCCTCTGAGCATTGCGGTAGCGCACTGTGCTGGAATGCTGGGGGAAAAAAAAAAAAAAAAAAAAACATAGCATAACACACCTTTAGATTGAATTACCATCACTCTGTGTAAAAACTAACGGCATAAATACATACTTGTATGCAGTGTTTTGCTCGTAATTAAACGCAAGCACGCATTTATTTACGACGTAACCGTTTTGGTACTAAAAACAACAAAGGAGGAAAAAAAGGGAAACAAATCGGATGTGACTCAGGATGTGTGCTTACGTCCTGGGTGAGCGTTTCCAGCGACTTCCCCCGGCTGATCCTCTGACTGGTGGATCCATGTCGCAGAGACCTGAGGAGACGGTGAGCAAAGATGAGGAGCGTTCACGGCTCAATACTGGGCGTCAACAGGAATACATGCCAACTTAAACGTGTGCCTGTGTGTGCACGTGTCAGACCTGCGCTCTTGTCGTATGTGGTGCTGCACACTAAGTATGGAGCGCTCTTTGGCTGGCTGCCCTTCAAAAGATCCACTCAGCATCCGCTGCCTGGTGCAAGCCCTGGGAAACAAGACAACAGTTTTCTTAGTACCAGTCGAAAGGCGGTAAAAAAAAAAAAAAAGAATGCCTCTTTGTTAAAAGGATCACAAAAGCATCATAAGCCACAGTGGTGGCAGCATCATGCTTTGGGGTTGTGTTTCTCCATCTGGCAGACAAAGATGATTGGATATTACTGAACATCCAATCATCTTGGAGGTTCAAAAGAGACATGCAAAAAGACTTCAGACTGTGACTAAACGTGCTTCCGCTGCATGAAGCTTTTCTGGATGTTTACTGGGGTAGTTTGTCTCTCCGCTGCATTTCTACTGCAGGACAAATGGACAGCAATTCAACCTGAAAATGAACCTGGTCTGAATAAAACACACAAATAAATACTGTAATGTGACAAAATGTGAAATAGTTTAAATGGGTCTTATTACTTTTGAAGGTGCTTTGTATTGTTTTGACACTTTAAGGGTTAGGGCTTCTTTTATGTGTGAGAGAGGGCTCTAATAGTTTCAAAGAGCCAGAGGAGAGCTAACGAGATGATGGGCATCGGCACTGTGCAACACTTTGTAATATTTATAGCAACTCGGAGGGATTACTTGTTAATTGGTCATAAGCACGGATGAATGGCTGCTGCTTCTGCTACAGAGTGTGAGTTTGCATATGTCGGTATTTGGGTCTAATTGCATGCTCGCGTGGAAGATGGCGAGCCAGACAGAACGTGTTATGACTCCTGATCTGCTGTCCGTCTCTCAGACAGACAGAACATTTGGGCTGCGCAGATTGGACACAGTGTTTGCAATCTAATCTGCACTTAGTGCCGTCTCTGCCATGCTGAACAGCAAATTATCCATTTACTTCTTTGCGACAGTAAATGAGTCTGAAGTGGCACTGAGTGTGTAGGTGTGTGTATATATATATATAAAAAGTGAGAAACGTTGACAAGCGGTGCTGCTGGTGTGACAGAGCTACGTCTGATGCGTCTACAGCGATGATCAGTCTGGTTCTAATTTCGCGTCTATGCACCAACGCAGTGGTTTTAAGAACAAAGAGCCGGTACGGGAAGAGAGAATGAATTGTAGCGCTTTTGATATAATTTGAGGATCAGAACAAAAATGTGTTGTAAGAAAAAACTTTTCATTTTTCACAAAAGTAAGCGGATATAGCTACAAATACAAAGGGTAAGTTTTATTCTAGGATAAAATTAGATTTTTGCACATGTGCACCTTCTATCGCCGGACTCTTTCAAATGCAGAAATACCTCCTTTGAGAATGTTTTTTTGTCCTTTGTTTATTTGTTAGAACCACCATTTTGTTCTAACAAATAATACAGGTCAGATGACAAATTTGGTCATACCAAAACTTTTTCTTTTACAAAACAGTTCTGGATTTGCGTTGTGTCATGAGCCATCTGTGCTGCAAAGTGCCACTGGATTAATCGTTGCAGTTTTTGACTAAACTGGAACAGAATGTTCAAATAAATCTTAATAATTATGCCAGAATTATCACGTCGTTGAGCCTCGTCCTCCTCCGTTGTTGCAGATCTAATCTTTGCTTGCTTTAGGCATCTTGGTAAAGAGTCAAATACATTTTCTTTGTGTTATTTTGTTAAACCTGGTCTGAACTCTAGGCTAAATTCTCTGCATTCAAGTTAATAAAAAGTTGTCTTACTGATTGGCTTCATTAAAAACAAAATTCATTAAAAATAATAAGAAAAATAATAATCTACATATTCTTAAAGTTTCCTTCAAAGAAAACAATCTAAACTTGAATTATCTTACATTTTTTCAAGGTCTATTAGTACCTCCACTACTACAGGCATCTGTATGCACATAGAAAGTTCCTTTAAAAAATAAAATACAAATGCAGCCAACTGCTTTCTTTTAACCTTTTGACAATGGGCACTGCAAAGACAAGCCATAATCCCCAAATGACATTTACTTTACGAGGTTAACACTGTGTAGGAGTCAATCTCTTAAAATTATTCTCCCACAGCTGATGAAAACTCACACAAAGTAGGTTTTTTGGGAAAAACATTGTAAAGCCAAAATTTCACGATGTAATGATCAATAAACATTCGAGTAAAGCATCACATCATAACACCAAACCTCACACCTACTGTGGTGACAGGGGTGTGTCTTACCGTAGGATTTTATTGATCGTCGTCTCTTTCTCCAAAAGGTTGCGGGCACGGATGCTAAAAATTGATCTGCGAAGCTGAGAGAGCGAAGCGTGAGTGGGCATGAGCTCAAAAGTTTGATAATTGTGGCAGATCATATAAAAAAAAAAAAAAAAAGCTTGCCAAATGCATAGCTGCAGACATTGTGTGGGAGTTACTGAGGGACATTATCAAGGTTGCTTAACAGCCTTAATGCCTTAAGTCTACACTTCTCTGGACTCTAATGATCATAGATGGATAGGAAACTATTGCATTGGTGGAACAATTAAGCAATGGGACTGCATTCTAAATATCCTATCCGTACATATCCTTACTTTTATTAGACAGATAGGAACCCCCTGGTTGGAATCTATTCTATGTGGACACAGAACATTCATCTTTACATGCCTCTAAAGCAGCCTCTATATGTGTCTCTGTGTGTTTGAAAGAAAAAAATAAAACAATAACAGAGAGAGGGGAGGACCTGATGTGTAATTAGAAGCAGCACGTGTAGCTACCTTTTGGTCAATATACTTGTTGTCCTCAATGGCTGATCGTTTGGAGTGGTCACAGGAGGAGGACGAAGCTGAGGGGAGACGGCGGAACAAACAGCTGGTATCCTGCTGCTGACGATCAATAAACTGCTTCATAAAACTCTCTCTAGAATTCACAGCAAACACAAATAACAACAGTGATGCTTACAGCGGTTTTACAACTCGTGGCAGTCGCATACAGCGGTAAGGAAAATGGTCACAGATTTATTAAAAAGGACTAAACTGTGTTAGAGCAAATCCATCTGCAAAATACATCAGTGGAAGCTGCTGCTGCAGAAGCCCAACATATGGGCTGCTGAGGGAGTGCTCTCTATACCGAGAGGAAAAAAAAAAAAAAAAATCCAGCTGTGCACTAATCACTAACTTAATAATACGACTTATTATGAAGTCTGCTGTGCTGGATGGAATTCAGCTCCCCTGCTAAAAGCTGTGCGACAAATGGGCCTCGATGTGAATGATTTTCTATCCGCACAGAGACGATATGAAATATTTTCCCCTTTTCTTCCTTATTTTACATTAGGCAATATAATGTTGGACGGCTTTGGGGAAGTGGTGGCAACGTTTGCTCATTTTTTTCCCCAATGTGATGTAGTTTGAACTACTGGAAAATAAATTATAATATAGAACTCATATATCCAATGAATGGACAGTCTAACACTTGAATATGCTCCAGATCCAAACCATTTCATTTTAGCTTTAAACACTGGGTAATCCTGGTATGCAACCTGCAGAGGATACAAAAGATTTGAGACTGTGGTGGATGTTCGCCTTCCAGCAGGACAACAACCTGAAGCGTGCATTTAAGTCCCTCTCTCTTCAAGTCTTCAAGTTGAAACACCTTCCGTTTCGTGTTTCATAGAAAGGATGGCGTGTTCAGCTAAAATTTCAGATTTTATTTCCCCAAATTGTATTTATTTTTAACAGGGACAGTGTAATGAACAGACACAGGGTATTTGTAAATGTGTCAGATTATATCCCAAAGCTTCTTTCCATCTGCTTGCATAAATACCTACAGGGATAATGTTGTCATTTTCATTTTGATGTATTAAAGTAAACAGATTTGAATACATTAACAATTTTAATGCAATTAATTG
>NW_015113824.1:0-62547 GCF_001443285.1 Poecilia latipinna
AAAGTATCTTAGTTCATTTCACTGCTAATAAAATGTTAAACATTTTTGTAATTGATTGCTAATTTATTAACCCTCTATTGATTTCTTAAATTGTAATTTCAAATGTAAATCAAAAATTCACAGTACGTCAACAGACTTTATGTTATTTATGTTTGAGAATAAATATTTGCAATTATCATAAAACATTAAATATAACATAATATCCTAGAGATACTGGCAAAATGTGTGAAGGTTAAGTGTAGAAATACTTGAGGTCAATTGCAAAAACCTTTCTGAAATGTAATAAATAAGCAAAAGAAGATAGCATAACAGTCAGCAACATTTCTTTGCCAAAGAGCAGAACATTGCTGCAGAACACTACTTACAATACTAAACTGCATGGTCATCTATCAAGGTGATGGAATCGATATGCATTCTTAATTAAATAGATAATTGCTCTAGGTGTGTTATTAATAACTGCAAACTCAAAATTTAAAGCGGACCTTACTAAATGCAAGAAGGAACAACAAAAAGTTTGATACTCGGAGCAAAGATCCTCGTTTTTTTCCTCCAGTGACACCAACGGTAAGCAGGTACGAGCTCACCTGCTTTATCATAGAGGATGTGGGACCTCTGGAGACCCTCCTTGATATGCTCCTCCGTCACCACGATCTCTTGAGGAAATCCGTGTTGTGTTGACTGGTTCAGTCGTGGGGATTTCATCTGAGCTTGAACAGCCAGCTGGAGACTATTGAGTCCAGTTCTTGCGTCACCATCACAGAGGTAGGCTATGGTGTCCAAGGCCTTCTGCTCTATGTATATAGCAGGTCTAAAACAAGAATACAGAAAATATGCAAAGGGAAAATCCCTCTCGAAAGATACCTTGAAATATCACAACAACTTGTGTGTTTTCTAAAAATATTTAAAAATATTAAATCTTTTGGAATAATATAGAAAAAAAATAAATAAATAAAAGAGACAAAAACTGATCTAAATCAACAGTGACCGTAAGATAGCACTTACTCAGAGCTATCGGTCTGCTCTCGATAAGAGGAATTTGTTGGATGTTGTCCTTGGACTTGGATCCCAAGTGCGGCCACTGCCCTGTTCAAAATTGAGCCCATTGCCTCGACTGACAGCTTCTCCAGTACCAGCACCCTGCATCTACTCAGCAAAGCAGCGTTCACCTGGAAGGATGGATTCTCCGTGGTTGCTCCGATCAGAGTGACGGTACCGCACTCCACGTGAGGCAGGAAGGTGTCCTGGTCATATAGACAAAAGGCGAGAAAGAAGAAGTTAACAGAGATGAAAATATGAATCCCGAAGTAGTCTAGCACCTGATTTATAAGTGTGGATCAACAGATAAAACAAATAAAATAAATGAAGTGACTGAAGAGCTATATTTAGCCTTTTAAAATTTCTAATATCAAACAAAAACTTACAAGACATGATCAACAGCACCAACTCTTGTGTTGTCACTTATGTCAGACACAAAAACGGAGCAGGAACCATATATTCCTTTCAAAATACCGGCTTAAGTGATAATCATCAGTTTGTAAGTGGCAGAGCAGTTTTTAGAAAGTCGAACCATTGAATAAAATATCAGAGAGCAAATAGATTTAATGTGGAGTCCCACAGGGCTCATTGTTTGGACCCATATCGTTTGTGAAGAATCTATGAAACTAAAACTACTTTGTTGTAGTTATTCTACCTGCTGGGATTTGTTGAAGCGGTGAATTTCATCAATGAACAGGATTGTCTTTCTCTTGCACAGCCTGAGCTCATTCTGCGCCTGCTTGATCACCTCTCGGACGTCGTTGGTGGACGCACTGGTGGCCGACAGCGTAACAAAACGAGCCGATCCTTTCTTTTTGCTCATGCTGGCAATGATGTGGGCTAGGGTCGTCTGAAGAAAAAAAAAAGAAAAATTAAGTAAAGTAAGTCAAGAAAAAACACATGACAAGACAAATCTGGAAACATCAAATGAAACCGAGATGTTTATTGGAAGAGCATTTATTCACAATTTTATCATTTGCAAAACCTATATATTTAATTACATTTTTAAAAATAAATTTGTGATTTCTTTTCCAAAGGAAAGTTAATTGAAAATGTAAACAGAGACACTCTTAGAGAATTGGTATCGAATTTAAGCCTACTCACATATATTTAGAATAACAATAGGCGAAGCTTATCAATTAGAATGCAAGATATATAATTTATCTTTTATTGCCGGTGTTAGAGAAAAGTAGTAGTTGCTTTGTCGTTATTAGAGATGCACTATATTAGGAAAACATTGAGATATTGCGCATTGATATAGTTGTGCAATTAAACAAATCGGTTTGATTGATTTGTTGATTGAACAGTTCCATCCCAAGGGATAGAGATGTGTGTCAGCTTTAATAACTACCAAATGGAGTGAAGATGGGATTTTCCTCCTCCCGCCCCCCCCAAGGCAGTGATATACTTTCAACAAGATGAAAGTGACAGATTAAATATTTGTATGAGAGACTGGGTGTTGCACTAGTTTGAATGTATCCTATCGCTATCATCTGCACACCTTTCCACATCCCGGTGGACCCCAGAGAATAAGAGAAGGGATCTCCTGAGATTCCAGAAGCGACCGGATGAGAGTTTGCTGGCCTACAACTTTGTTCTGGCCAAAGTAATCCTCCAGCGTGTTCGGTCTCAGAGCGTCCGCCAGAGGTTTGTTTGATGATAACAGGGTCCGTGCTGGCAAGTGATTATTAATGTTCTTCTCAGCTTCGCTGTTTGACACAGATGGAGTCTCTATCCCTGTTGGTACCGACACAGGCTCGGTCAGTACACGTTTAGTTCCCTTGCTGAAAGCACTGACGGGACTTCGTTTGCCTGAAAACACAGAACTTATGTCAGGCTGAACGTCAAGTTTGCCCTTGTTGGCTTGAAACAGAGAAAACACTGACGAAGAGGACTGCGTCCCAGGCATGGCGGAGGAGGAGGATGAAACAGAGTCGTTGACAGGCTCCGAAACGCGCACTTTCTTCACTGGAGGGCCAGTCTCAACGGCGGTGGACGGACTGTCAGCAGCGCTGCTCAGTAAACATGTGTCCAGGTGTCCGTTAATTGTCCCAGGTGTGAAGTCTTTGAAACAAACAGGACACTGAACTGAGTTCGAAATTGTCTCGTCCGCCATGTTGGTTCCCGCGAATTGTAGTGCACGTGACCAAAACAAGTGGGTACGTAGGGATGATGACGAAACGGCGTGAGAAGAGACCGGGGTCGTAAATTAACCGCGCTTAACTTAAACCGGGTGACAAATGGTGCGCACCCTATAAACTCAAATATAATATAAGCAAGATACTGTCTGTAGTGAATGACGAATAAGAAATCTGCTTTATTTAATTTATTTTTTTAATTTAGTTTCCTTCATATTATATTATATTATATTATATATAATGTATTATATTACATTATATTATACCTTCATTTAAAACAAAATTTGTCCATATAAAAATAAGCCTTGGTCTTCAAGCAGAAAAAACAATCACAAAATCACACTTGTTCCAGTGTTCACACAAGCTTGATGTTTATCTTAGTTCACCATATGTTATAACTGCCATAGCGCTTATTGACTTTCTTGACAAATTCAAAATGCACATTAATGAAACATGCAGTTCATCATTAAAGGCATGAATAGTTGGGACATTACTCTATACATTTGATTTGTAGATCTCCATCTTGGAAGCCTGAGGAAGATTTTTTAATTGATCTTTAAAAGCTACATGTGGCATTTTAAGGTCTTGAAAAAAGACCACTTTAGTATAATCTATGTACAAGTAAAATTTACATGGCAACATATTAGATTGCATGAAAACTTATGGCATTGTTGCTTCACATCTTTATTCCAAGTATCACTTCTTAAAATATGATCTAGTATTTCAATATTTAGTCTTCTAAATAAAAAGCTGGAACATTTAGCCTCTGATCCTTCTCAGTTATAACAATCAAAAACGCTTAGGTGAGGTATTATGTATTTTCCAGGTGCATGATGCTGTTTTATAGCACAATCAGCTAATACGTTATCTTCAGTTGTTATAAAAATTCGTTTTTGCTATAACAAAAATAACTTCCGATGTTCCCCTTCACGGTGACATCATAACAATGTTTCTCCATGCCTCCCATTGATGCCAGTATGATAAGCTCAGCCGAAGCACAGTTCCACCAAGTGTTTGCTAGCTGCTGCTGGTGTTAGTCTGGTGGAGATGTGTATGTAGGAGAGGGCAGGGAGATTGGTGGTCTGTGGGCCAGGACCTCGGGTGGGGACTGAAACTCTTTGAGGTTTGAGGCTTTAGCCGGCACATTGTGATGGCCAGTTTAACATTTGCAGTAGTATTGAAATAGTGCAAGCTGATTATTTACAGGGATCTTCAACTGCCTTTGCTGACAGGAAGACAAGAACAGAAGTTCTTTTGATTTTTCATACAGTGTTAAATTAAGTATTTCAGTTCACAAAGTGTCTGTTTGCATGTAGAACGTAACAGTTACAGGCTAACGTGAACTGAGGATGGTGAAACAGCTTGTGTCTCTGACACTCTTTGCTGGCACCTGTCACTCTTTTATAACAAGGACATGCTGACCGTCCTTTTCCTACAAAGAGTCAAGTTGACTGAATTAACAGAGGCTGTGGAGGATAATCCGGGTGTTCCTTACTCTGAGGAGGTACTGACATCTGCTGCTCTTGAGGCTCCTCTGCTGAAACTCCAAGGGACCCTCATAGATAAAGATAGAAGGTAAAGGAAGGCTAGAGATAGGATGAGAGGTAGACTGAAAGTCATGGAGAACTTGGTCTCAGTGGGAAACATTTGGCTAGTCAACGGCATGTGTCTGGTTATTTCCTACCTCTGGGGCAAACTGCGCGATTTACTCTGCTACAGGAGGAGGCACACAGCATTTGCCAACCAGGTACTTACAGTTCACTTTGACACATGAAAAAAAAACAAACAAAAAAAAAAAAAAAAAAAAAAAAAAAGTTTAACATATTTTTTTCTCGTCATTTGTAACTAGGATATTAACCAAGCATGAGTGCTGTCAGTGTTAACAACATTTAACTTTTTTTTTTTCTCTGTGAATTAAGTGTGTTATCAGTGTTTATGCACAATGGACTCCTATAAATATGAGATGTTAAGAATATAAGAATTTATTTTTATTTTATTATTTCGTAGACATATTTTTGTTTTAGCCAGCAGTCTTAACTGCCTATTAATTAAATTACTCTCACATTTAAAAAATATACTTTTCCACTTTTTTAAATTAATGCAGTTGGTTCAAATTTATTAGACTGTTTTAATAATTGCGGCAATGTCTCTCAATATGTCTCATACTATTGTTTGCATCAATAATTTCATGAAGGCTTAAATATAACAAATATTGTTGTGGAGCTGCAGATAAGAACTGAATATTTTACTCAGATGTGTTCTCGGCTTCTCAGAATTTAAGCAAAATGTCAAGCAAAGTATATTATTTCTATCAAAAATGTTCTACAAACATTTGTAAAATATTAGAGATTCAAATGTGTTGGTCTTCTATTTTAATGCATTTTGTTTCAATGCATTAAAAAGTATTGTTTCCTAACTGGAATTATATCACATAGTTGCATTCAATAAATTACAATACTCTTGAAAAGTAAATTTATTTCAGAAACTCAGTTCAGCAAGTGAACATCCTTACACCAACTCATATTTAACCTACAGATGTTTCCAAACCTTAATTTCTGTTTAATTATGGTGTTTTAGCTTACAGCAAATACAATCTTGCATTATATTAGAATATTACATCAGACCAAGAAGAAAAATGTTGTTAATACAGAAATTTTGTTTTAAAAAAGCCTGTTTAATACCAATTTAAAGGTTTATTTTTTTTACAAGGTACTTTTGATCATAGAAACAAGAATCCGAACAGATATTCTAATTTATTAAACACGACTCGTATCCACATTGTTAACGCAAGCATCAAAATTTTAATACAACGTACAACATACTTATTGAAAGCTGAAGGTCAAGAGGGATTATTTTCAGATTTTCCCAGTGATTCATTATGTCATAGATTTGGATAACACTTGCAAGGTAGAGTGAACAAATATTGCATTATGTGGGATGCTGACAATTTATCCCAGTCTCTGTTTATTTCAAAAAACTTTGGCATCTCTTGTAACATCTAAATATCATAATTATTTGAATTAGTTTGAAAAACACATGATGGATTATTGTTTCAGCAATGGGATATTATTGTTTTTTGCTTGAAAAGATAAAACATTAGCTAATTGGATAGTATTACATAGTAGCAATATTGGCTGTGAGTTGTGGTAGTTTCACTGTAATTTTGAAATGCGTAACAAGCTCTCTGGGTCTTTTCAGACACTAGTGAAGCTGTTTTTGCTGCCATCTAGTGGGTGTTGTAATTCAACGTTTTCTTTAAAATCAGTTACGAACAGATCCGAAACAGATGATTTTCTTGCAGACATTTGCTTTTGATTTCAGCAGCTCCTGATATTATTTAAACTATTTTATTTATTATGTTTGATTTATTTATTTTTTTGTTGTTGATAATATGTGACCAGCCAAGGAAGCCATAGGAAGACCTATTTCAAATTTACTGGTGTTTCCAAAAAGTTGGAAACACCAATAAATTTGAAATAGGTCTTCCTGGGAGTACGCAAATATAAGCTGTCATGCACCCAAGCCTGATTATAAATACACATGCTGTGTAGTTTTCTGTAATACTGGAATGGTTTACCTTGGAGGCTAAATGAAACCCTCTCACCCTCTCTTTTTCCATTCCTCCCTTGGAATCCAGAAGATCCACCCATGATGTTTACTGTGGAAGAGCCACAGCTATGTAACTAAGCTTTATTTGCCTTCTCATACTGACTTTGACACCATTTGTGGTGTCTTCAGCATATAACTCCTCCTACATATCACTTTTAGAGCTATATTATTCATTCCTCAGGTGAATGACAGTAATCCTTTAAATGAACGTTTTTGTAACTGTGATAAAAATACTTAGACTCCTTAATTGTACCAATGAATATTTTTTTTTTTTTTTTTTTTTTTTTTTTTTGCATGTACAATTAGGTTGGGAGGCCAATTTAGCTTATATTTTCAGCATAACCACATTAAATTAAAAATAAATTTACCCATATTAAGTTTACCAGACTAACCAATAAATAAGCTGAGCGTATTTTAACACGAGTCATTGAACAAATTTATCTCACCCTGTTTGATGCTTCTTCTCTTTATCTTTTTTTTGTTTTTGTTTTTTTTTTTTTACAAAATCTAGACACATATTAATGGAAAGGTATTGTCTGACAAGTCTTTATTGAATGATTAAAGTACAAAGTAACCCTTCATATTTCACTACAACACTGTAGCCAGAGGCCACGAGAGCACGAGAGATGAAAGAGAAAGAACTCCAGGGACTCCACTCATACTTCAGATCAGCGCGCTTGAGTTTCATAACTGCCACAAAAACATTTCAGCCCCTGACGTTTCTGAGGGAAAGTGTATCTGGAGCAGGAAGAAGTGTGAGTGGAGACATAAGCAGAGGTGGCTGGACAGTAACCAGACCGCACATGTCCCCCTGAACTCCCCGGGACATTGTGTTCTCTGCCAGGGCGGTGGTGCTCCATTTTTAACAGCTGGCCTTGTGCAGTTGCCAAGCGAGTGCCCTCACAAGGGTCATGTAAGTCTCAGTAATAGAAATACAAATAAAAATAAAACATGTTTGAGCTCAAGTGAAACCTTTGCATAGCATCCATGACCGTTTTTCTTTGGTGAAGTCTCATGTACAAACTGTCTCAGTGGGATTTATTTATAGTGTATTAATATTGTTGGCAGAATGCCTTGGAAAATAATATCCTAGCATGCTTCTAATTGTGGTGGGAATTATATATCAGTCAGCAACACAATTAGAAAAAAAAATAGCTATAAACTTTGTTTAGGTTTTTCTTTAACTTCTGACATAAATGTATATAATATTTATTGTATTGTATTGTATAGAACTAGACAACATGATATAACCATCATAACAAATTTTACCAATACAATTTGTATATACTGGTGGTGTGTACTCTATAATTTGTGTTTTATTTGTGTAAGTTTTCCTCTTTCAATGTTACTTAAATTGATACATTAATCGATCAGATTTTATGTGCAGAGCCGTTTTCACACAGTTAAACGTTACAAAGGCCTGTACAGAGGTAAAAGGCAAAAAAAAAAGAAGCATTCAAGTGAATAATTACAGATGAAATTACTAAAAGGCCACTAGAATAAAATGTCATAGAAAATGTAAATCATAGCATAGTTTCATTTTTTATGAAGAAACCTCAAATCCTAAACCAAGCCAGAAATGAAAATGACTCAAAATTACATTTCAGTTTTGATTGAATCTAATTAACATTTCTATAAAATCATTCACAATTAAAACTTACCTAACATATGATAAACAGATGCATATAAATAAAGTTAAGCAACACACAAAAATTTCAGTCATCTGGGAAACAAAGGAGAAGTGGTCCTCTTAGATGTTTAAATATTAACAGTTTCCCAATTCTATTCCTTTGGGAATATTAAACTGTAGCTTTAAGTGCCTTAATTCTATTCTTGAGTTAAAAAAATATTACTGTATGTAATACACCTAAACCTTGATACATGCTAAATTAGCTTTTTTTGACAATTGTATGTATTTTAGGATTTAAATCTAATAGACTTGCTTTCATCTTCAACTGAACAACATCATCTCATGCACTGTTTAGATTTTTCATCTCCCAGTTTTTTGTGGCGAAAAGGTCGATGCAAGGCTTTGTTCGCTTCCAGCATGAGCTTCAGAGTTTAAAGTTTCATTTGTCACTCGCAGGTTTAGACTATCTTAAATTTATCTACCACATGCATGCTGCCATTCAAGTGTTTATTGTAAGCTTTTACTAATTAATTGAAATTCACCCTTTTAAAATAATATTTTGAAATACTTTGAAGATTTCTTATTGGTTTTGTTAAAAAGTGTGTGTATCAGACACAGTAGGGGAAAAAATATCCCCTACTATAGCACGCTGGAAATGACCTGCGCTGTCTGTCATCTGTTGGCATTAAAAGACAGGTGTAAGCATGTCTCTTCCAAAGTGATTAATGACTGCTTTCTGTCCATCTGTTTATGCCTTGTCAAAGGAACCTGTTCTCTCTCCAAGCCATCTTACTAGAAAGTGCATATTTTAGAGAAAAAAAAAAAAAAAAACAGTTATGTGGTGATTTTTTTTTAAAACTGTCTGGACATCCAAATGTTTTTTCTGATAGACACAGAAAAAATGACAGCAGTACTTTATGGTAAATCTGAATTTACCATAAGATGGTTCCTTCCTTTCCCCCTCACTGAACCCCTCTTCAAGCCAAGACATGGGTGTGAGTAATTGGCATGAGCTGAGTTTGGCATCTTGTCCCAGTTTACAGTCTGTGCTTGTGTTGTCAGAATCATTACGATGTCTTCAAGCATGAGTCTGTGGGAACACAAAAAGAAAAGGGGGCTGGATGGATGGAGAGGGGAGCGGGGGGGGGGGAGGTCAAGAAACAGATGTCTATATCTGTCTGTACTGCTGACATTAGTATAATGTTGATAAATCATAGATAACTTAATTTGAGCTATAAGACATATGGATTATGATTATGTTACCCAAGGTCAGTTAAAATTGATCCTTTACTCTCCTACGGGAGGTTATCAGAGGATGTTTTTGTCAGAGAGTAAGCACATCATAAATCATCTGTGGTCACCCATCTCTTCTTTCAGCCTGAAGGCTTCATGTCCAACTGTAGGTCAAGCTTCTTCTCAATTCCCTTGACAGCGAGAAGATGTTACAGGCAATCCAGAGATCCTTTCAGGATTGCCTGTAACTTCTACTCAGCATTTACAACAGCATATCACTGCCGTAGATATGTCCTTGCTTTTCAGGTTGAACATTACACAGAATTTCTGTCTTTACAGAAAAGTCTGCCCGTTATGATGAATCTGTAGTTCACCTAAGCGGGGGCTGATCGCTAAGCATTTTCCTACTTGTTCGGCACAACAAGTACTGCGTACAGTGATCATTTTGACACCTACCAAGCAAGTGCACGGAGGTGGGCTTAACAGTTAAAGCCTCTCAGATGTCTCATAACCCAACCACTGCCAAGCTCCCTCCCTAAACATTTGAAGCTTGCTGACGTAGGCCGGCCATTTACATTTAGGCCCCCCCCCCCAACTCAATCTATTCTTAATACCATATCATGAGGAGAAGACCAGAGGACTGACTTCATAATAGTTCCGATTGCTTAAATTATCTTAAATTATCTTGTAGTTTCAAAGATTTAAAATCTCGTTTGAGCATTTCCCTGCTGAGTTGTACCTGGAATATTTTCTGGAATTCTTCTCCTAGCTTTCTCTTCTTCTCTGTAGAACTGGCAGCGATTTTAGTGGAAGTATTTTTGTTTGTTGCATGGACTTTACCTAAACAGTTTTTGTATCAAGTTGGTGTCTTGAGGTAACTTTTGTATCACAGGAAACCATGAGTTCCTTAGTCATAAATCCAATGGGAGACTCCAGTAATGCAGGCTTTGATATAATCCAAAACCGCATTGAGTCCCTGAGTGGCAAGATGGACAAACTCATCAACATTCAAGAAAAGGTCCTCAGTCGACTGGATGGGATGTCACAAGAAATCGATGATATTGAGCAGGATATGGAGCAAATCAAGGTGGACAAGGAGGAGATCCATTTCTCCCCAAGGGTGGTGAACCAGACCCAGGTGATGGGGCGGGAGGTGAGGCAGATCTGCAAGGAGATGAGCACCATCATGTCTGTAGTCAACCAGCGGTCCGAGCAGCAGGCCCAAAAGCTAGAGGGAATGGAGAAGCTGGTCCTTAGCATGCAGCAGGTCATCGGCTTCATTGGTGAGACGGTGAAGTGTTCAAAGGTGATGGAGATGATGTTCAAAGGTCCAGCAACTCGGAAAACCTCCAGGAACAAAGACAGTAAAGGGAAGCAGGCAACCAAAAGGAAAGCATCCACAGAGACGGTTACAAAGAAGCCTGACAAGGTGGGATTTGCTAGAAAATGCTAAGTTGCATTACTATGCATTGCCAAATTTGGGTGACTTTGATCCTAATCAAAATTGAATTCTGGCTTTTACAGAGTAGTTTCTGAAGTGAGATTAGAAGATTTTTTATGCTTGAAGGGGTTCTACATGGTCATTTATTATTTTAATCTTGTATTTGTCAACTTTCCACATGCAAAGCAGAATGCTGTGGAAACTACCAAGATAAAGTTATAGCTCAGAAGTTTCTGTTTTTTTTTTTTTTTAGCAGGACAAGTACAAATTATTACAGCACCAAAGCTGAACAGTATTGTTTTTGCTCATTAATTAACTTTGGCTTTGAAGGATTTTTTCTATATAATTAGCTGGTTTAAAAGGTCATTTCTGGGTTTTGGCATGTACACACTTCCAAGATACACTTAAAGGGTAAAGCAATAAAGGTAGTTTATGTCACAAGAAAATGCTGCTACTGCACAATAAATATGATACATATATAAAGTCCCCATTTAACTCACATTTATGGCTGCTGACTCCCTCCTTGCGCTTGATGCAACATAGCCTCCTTTGCACGAGGCAAGGAGGGGCACAACCTGGCAGCACCAGGGTAAAGCCAGCAGGAAACCTAGATCAAAATACAAGTGGCCTGGGATTTTTTTTTTGATTGGAACAGTGGTGTTTTTTTTACCCCCTCTGCTTACCATGTGTCAAAGTTTCATGATGAGTCAAATTTCTCACCTCCTCTCTTTTGGTCTTCATTACTCTCACTCACTCAGATTTCTTTGTACATGCTGTGCTTCTTAGCTCTTCATAGTGCCCCAGTTAAAGCTCTGCTGGCAGTTTTACAGCATATTGCTACAAGTCAGTTATAAAATGAGAACACCAACATGTGGAAGAACATGCTCTGGTCAGATAAAACCAAAATAAAGCAGCTCCCACGCATGCAAAATGCAATGTGTGGCAGAAAAGTAATGCTGATCTCACCCTGACCACACCATCACCATGGTAAAACATGATAGTGGCAGCTTAGTGCTGTGGGGATAGGGAAGCTGATCAGAACTGTTAGGAGGATGACTGGAGCCACAAAAGACTTAAGACTGGGCTGGAGGTTCACCTTCCAGCAGTACAACAACCTTAAAGATACTGCCAGCCCGAGCTAGCATTTCAATGTGTTCAAAGTGCACAAAGTATCTAAATAAGATCTAAATAAGAATCTGTGGCCAAACTTGAAAATCTATGTTTACATAGCCAATCCGATTGAGACCAAGTTATTTTGTAAATAATCAGCAAAAACATAATTTTTTACAGGCGTAAAGCTGCTAGAGACATACTCCAGAACACTTGGAGCACAAAGAAGTTGTACAACATCGAAAGTGGTCTTCAGTACGATATTACAGAGGATGCACTTAAAAGTACCTTTCAGTGTTTCCTACATATGTAATCTACTGCACTGCATTTCATTAAATGTACTTAAAGTTCAGGAAGTTAAAAGGTAAATACATAAGCATTATACAATGTCTATTTAAAAAAAAAATCATCTTTCACTCAAAAACACTTTCCCATTGCACCGAAGTCACATCCAGAGCTGACCTGGGCTTTCCGTCTTTATATATCTGTAATTAAGCAGACTGTGATGACTCTGTTAAAGGGTCACTAAGTGCTATCTGGCAGCAGCCGGCACTCAGACGTGCACGCTGCTATCACTTACATAGCGGTTGTGGTTTTCTTTTAAGTTAGACGGATGAGCAAAGCAAAAACTGACCACATTGGCAGAAAGAAGGGTTACCGTATGTTGTAGAAGTAAAAAATAAATAAAATAAAATCTCCCCAGTGTTTCTTTTGCTGAACATTTATGACCGCCAAGTAATCTGAATCATTTGTGGCTCGTGTTTCAACAAATTTCCGTTGTCGTCAGAGTGGTTGTCAGGTGGGGGCTTCATCCTATCCCACCTCCAGAGGTGTGAAATATTTAACATTTATTTCATGTTACTTTGGTCTCGAAATGCACTCCCTTGTTTTCCAATTACATTTCTTTACCCCACAACTGTCTCTAGGTGAACCCTAACACTTGCAACATATCCCCTCTCAGTTAACGTGAACGTTGAAAAACATATGTGGGACACCTCAAGTTCAAGATGAGTTTTTTTTTCCATCTCAACCTGATATCAGAGTGTTTAGTGTCATCGATTCAGCTGGGAGATTTGGAGAACAACCTGCAATCGCTTGTAATATTTTCCACACAGGGTCAGCATCACATTCCACTGTTGAGTGCGACAAGTGATAAGCTATAAATTCACTGTCCTGCTGCTACCTATCTATCAGCCATGAATAAGCAGAGGCATGCCATTATATAAGCCAGTATGTGCATGCTGATGTCCAGTAACTGTGGCCGCAAGGCAGTTAGGTTTTTGCAATTTGTCATATGTTGTTTATTGAAAGTGTGACTTTATGGTTTTGTGAACGTCAGCCCTTGATGTCAACTTTCATATTAAGTTTTTTGTTATTTACCTATACAGTTAATTGTATGTTACTTTTGGTCAGTGCTGTGAAAAAGTATGCTACAGATTTCGTTCTGCTTTCATGCATATTGCTGTATTTTTTTGAGACAGTACCTCACTTGGATTCAAGTATTAACTTACATCTTACTTCCACTGAGCAGAAGGGCGTGGCTCGGTGAAGATTGGTATGCTATAGCCCCTTCTGTGGGGCTGAATGTGGTAACTTAGGTTATGAGAAAAGGAGTTGTAATCACTGATGATGATGCTCTAATAATGTCAGTTTGTGCATGTAACTAGCCAGGCCATTGCCTTCCTGGGCAATTCTGCTCGAAAACAATTCTTGCACAGTCTGAGCTTTCTCCGCGTGACTCTGATTGTCTCCAACAGATTTTTTTACTGGGCCAATCAGCCAACAGAAGGAGTAGTTGTGAACAACGATGCAGATTTTCTGCACTGCTTTATAATTGCAATCTATCTGTAGTTTTAGCAATGGCAGTGGAGGAAGTGAATGAAGCTATTCAATCCGTCTTGGCCATGCTTCCAAATATAGAAATGACTTTAAGAGCCACTTCGCTGGGATCAGCACTTCTCTCCCTGCAGTGGAGAACGGTTGGTTACAATGCAGGGAATTTCTGATAAGCTTCTTAACGTCAGACTGACGTGTTACATAAGTCACGGGCAGACTTTAGCAATTGGGTAGAATTGAAAACCTCAACACACTCCACACCTCCAGGAAGCAATCGTTTCTCCATAGCTGATAGCCCAGTGTAAGACAAGAGGCTGGTTTTCATCAGGCTGACTTTTTCCCAGGCAAGCGCCTTTTGGCCATTCTCTGATAAGATTCTCTCTTTTTGATTTGTGACTCACCATCTTGCCAACTACGACGGTCTTGTTGCAGATTGAAAATGGTGGTTGAGAGGTTTATGATCGAGGAGTTTTCACCCAGTGACGTACCAAAGAGTCTGCTGACAATCAAATGAGTTGCTCATAATGCCCAGCTTGTACCAGCCCAGAGGTGGTTTCCAAAAAAATGCGGAGGAACTGCACTGGATCTGCAAACAGAGATGAATCTGTTAATTGGGGAAGAACCGGTTAAAGCCACAGCCTGGTTGGACTCTTACTGGGCAGGCAGGGTTAAACCCTAAGTCTATAACTCTACCATTATATGACTCCATAATAGTGTATCACTTGCTTGTCGCAGTCTGTGACATTTTTATGTTCCCCAATCAACACACTGGTTGTGTAACGCCTACAGATAACCAAACTATACCATTGTCATATGCACTTACAACTGAAGGGAGGCATATAGCAAGACACATATCTTCCAAAAAGTTCCACTTTTGTCTCATCAGTCCACAGAATATTTTCCCAAATGTTTCAGGGATAACAGAAATACTTTTGTATTAGCAAATAAAAGCTCTCCTGTGCAGAATATTTGTGCCCAGGATCTTCCTTATTGTTTGGCCATTAACTGAGGTAGGTGAGCAATGCACTGCTTTAGATGTTGCTGTAGGTTTCTTGTGACCGCCTGGACGAGTGGTCCTGAGAGAGTTTCACTTTGGTTTGCTGGAGTACCAAAGTCTTGCGGATGACTTTGTGGCTATATTTCGATTGGGACTTTTTGAGAATATTATGTTATGTTGTGAGCTGGATTCTAATTAAGTGATTTCTTTATTCTAGGTTTCTCGGGCTATTTTTGTCAGATATATAAAAAAAAAAAAACGTAATGATCTGAAACATTTAATTGAGATATATAAAAAAAAAAACTAAGGAAATCTGTGAGTTCAAATACTTCTTTACAGCACTGCTGCTTCAGTTAAATGCCTGTTCTGTTTGCAACAACATAAAAAATAAAATAAATGCACCCCTTCTGTGTACACTGCTAAAACCCTACCAAGCATTTCCATCTTGTCTTTTTACTAGAAAACTACCTCTAGCAAAGGCAGTAAATGGAAACAAGCGATAACTCCTGCATGTCAGCCAAGTTCTCTGCAGCCCCATTACAAGATAAAGCTCCATGGACCAAAGCATTTCCTCGCATCACGTAAATGTGGAAGCTTTGTAGGTTTTTTGTGCTTACAAACTGTACATATACTAGAAGTTCTTTATCTTTTTATTGCTTGACTCTATATGCTTTTGCATTTATGACTACATAAAGGGTGATGTCTCGTTCTTAATATTATGAGGCTCATCACCACTTTATCTGGATATTATTAGTTTGATGTTTTAAAAAAATAATTTCTTCAAAAAAGTATATTTTTTAAAAGTGAGAAAAACGTTTTAGGGCAGATTTCTGAATTTTTGTTTTGGAACAGAAATACGTCTGACAAGCAAAGAGAAATAATATAGTTGCAAACATCAACATTGATGCAGTACAGATATTGACCTGGCTACAGGATCTACTATTTTCTTCTTCTTCTTTTTCTTTTTTTTCATTTCACAGGGGAAAGACCACAAGAGCAAAGATGGGGGAGAAAAACCATGTTTGGGCCAGAAGAGCCTGAAAGCTCAAAAGAAGATGAAACCTCCAGATGCAGCAGGTACTTAAAAAAATAGAATATAATAGCTTAATTCTCGCAGCAGTCAAATCCTCGCTCGGAAACCAATCTCAAAATCAATGAGGTCCTATTTCTGACTTCCTTATATGTGGAAGAGCTATAAATTATATACGGTGAGTGAGAGACTTAATTCAGATTCTGTGTTTTTGTATTTTTGTAGATAATATTTCGCCAAAGAAGCAGGCTTTGCTTCTTGAAGAAGTGCAGAAACTAAACAGAGAGAACACAGAAAAAACAGGTCAGCTGTTTCTGCAGCTGGATCTGGAGTCTGGGGTGACCCCTAAAGACGAGCAACCAGAGGCCCCCACTTGCAACCTGGTGGACTATGTGCATGAAGATTCCCAACCTGCTGTGGCTGAGGAACGTGAGGCTGCAGGTGTTATTGAGGAGCAAATAGAGGAAGAGGAAACTAAGGTAAAAGCAGTGCCAGTGGATGATGTAGTGCAAAAGAAAGCAGCAGAAGAAGAAAAGCCCAAAGTTCCCGAGGAACAACAGAAAGAAAATATTTCTGCTTCTGAAGAACAAATAGAAGACTCCAAGATGCCCTCTTCCGATGTAGATGAAAAAGAGGAGATTGTTACCAGGTGTGATTATATTTACCTATAACTACTCTTGTGGCAATAAGTCAATCTACATTTCTGCACAGGGTCTTAGGTTTCGGTAAACTTCCTACACAAATTACCACTGAATAATTATCTTTCACATTTTTGGTGAAGTTGAGTAGCACCGAGGATCAAAGTATGACCACTTCCTTTCAAAATAGTTTGAGAAAACTATTTTTTTTTCTCAAACAAAATAGCTGAATACAAATATAAATCAATAATTAAAACAGATGTTTTCCTTGCTGCTCTGGTTTTGTTTGCAATTAACCTTAACCTGCCATAGATATCAATTTTCATTATTCTTTCAAATTCATGCTTCAGAGGCCATGCTTGGTTATTTTCTTTTTTTTTTTTTTTTGCTTGTTTGATACATCTGCATTAAATTTTTATTGTCTAAAGCTACAATAATATGACAGAACAAAACAAATCTATAAAACCCATCAACTTCAATTTACAGCGACGACCACAAGGATGCAACACCGTGCACAGAGACTGAGCAGGACCAGGTCACTGAGACAAAACAAGACAAGAATGAGGAAAGAGAAGAGCAGCAGAAAGAGGAGGATGATGATGAGAGCTGTGAGCATGGAGACTGGGCTTGCTTCAAGGCAGATGGAATTCAAATCCAGTTCAACCTTAAAGAAAAGTTGGAGAAGGGAAAACTGGAGAATGCTGACGAGAAAACGATCGATGACGATCAAAGTGAGCGGTTCTTCATCGGTGAGTCACGTCCCTCTGATGACTAGAACTTTCTCTTCATTATCCTGAAAGTTAGAACATTTTTCGTCTGTAAAGCTTCAATAAATGAAAGACATTGCTCTTTATTTATTTTGCTTGGTGTAGAAGTCTACTTGAAATGTAAAACTGAGCTCTGAGGAAGTGGAAACAAGACTAAAGCAAGGGAGAATGTGTCACAATTATTTGATTTCAAAAATATTAAATATGTCAATGAACAAGATTTAAGTAAAATTGAATCAACCACTTCAGGGTTACACAAGTGATCAAGAGAGTTAGGTGGTCCTTAGTTGAAAACTGACAGCAAATCAACATGACAAAGATGTGAATCTTGGATCAAATAAAAATAATAGAAAGAAACAAAAATGATCAGGAGCATTATTTTCTGCAAATCATTTTTATCCTCTGGAATAAATGTAAAATGATATCTTAAAATAAACTTTTATAATGGTTAATAGCTTTTTCAACATGAACAGAATAATAATAAATCATAACCTAAAAAAGAGGAAAGCAAAACTTCCAAAGACACATTTAGGCATGCATCTCTAAAGTTTCTGGAAGTAAATAATACAGTGGTAAGTGTCTGGGATTTGCTATGCATCTATCTGAATACAGTAGATTATGTATTTTTTCTTCTTCTTTTATCCAGTAACCTGTAATGTTTATCTTTTCAATCTGATTATATACTTTTTGGGTTAAAATTTAGGATGTACTAATGCAATAATGATTCTTTACTGAGAATCCCAGCACACTTGATCTGGATTCTACAGTTCAACAAATGGAAGTTCAGAGAAGAGCTTAGTCTTGAACCTGAGACTTGAATTCAAGCTGGCTGCTTTCGTAAACAATACACAGACAACAACTCTATCTGTAGTTATTTATTACAAAACATTTGTAAATGATATGCCAGTGCAACAATGGTTGCATGCATACTTTAAAAAGTCAACAGCAGCTGATTATCAGTGAGACATGTATGTTACACCTTATTTGTAACTTCTAAAAACAAATGACATCTTTTTGCTTGTCTCCCCGGCCGTTTTTAGACACCACTCCTCCTCCGGCAGCTCCTTTTAATCATCGCATTGTGTCTGCTAAGCCAAACCAGATCAGAAACTTTTACACAATCAACTGGCAAGAGGTCCTAGGCGGGTGAGTGTGCTGCTCCTCTTTTCTACTTACCAAAAATAAATAGGTAAAAATCATGCCTGCTGAACAAAAACCATGAAAAGATGTTCTTGATTCCAGATTTAGGGCCGATTGTGTAATTGTCCTCCCCTCCCTCCCCCCTTTCTCTTCCTCTCCTCAATGGTTCATAACTCCAGAGTCATGGCAGTTATTTTTACACGAAGACTGACTGGTATGTGATACTGGATCCACAGCGCCAGCTGGTAGCTAATCACTAGGTGTTAATCCGGACCTTCAAAGAAGAGACGCAGCCTGGCTCAGATTTAATAAAATTGCAGATTAACCGCAACACTTTCCAGAAGGAAAGATCAATTCCTGATTTCTCTTGGGAAAGATGCTCTCCACTGTCACTGTCCCATTATTAAGTGATTCTTTACTGCTGCAATGCATAATTTGCAAGGCTAGAACAACTTGGCTGTCTGTGCAGCAAACAGGAAGCCAATTGTTCTTTCTGCCTCTCTTCCTACAGGGGCCGGTTCGGTCAGGTGCACAAATGTGTTGAAAACTCCTCAGGTCTCACTTTGGCAGCGAAGGTCATTAAAGCTCGAAGCCAGAAAGAAAAGGTACGACACCGGAGATACGTTGCATGACGCTGAGCAAGTCTATTTTAACTCCTACCTTGAGAACTAAGCCACGTGTGGTATAAAAAAAACCCGGGGGCCGTTACAGTTTTTAGTACTTACTAGAATGTTGTTAGGCCTCTCCTGGAACAGAGGCAAAGGGAATACTTCTCACCGCAGAGAGAAAATAACTGACCCAGACCAGAAGATGCATAGTCTCCGATCGCAGAGAACAGCTGACACCTCTCATTTTATGTGTGTGTATCTGTTTGTGTCCTGCATCTGTGCATCTTCCTGTTTGCCTCTGCATCTTTCTGTGCCTGTGTTTTTGGTAGGACATGGTGAAGAATGAGATCCAGGTCATGAATAATCTGGACCATGCCAACCTGATCCAGCTCTATGCAGCTTATGAGTCAAGGAATGACATCATCCTTGTACTTGAATAGTATGACCCTTTTTTTTTTATTTTTTTAGATTTACAGTATGTGTATGTAATGTGTATAAATTAAGAGTACATACTAACTCAATATTTAAATTCTTGATATAATTATTAATTTAACTTACTATAGGTTGCATTGTTGTTTTTTTTTAAAGTGAAACGCCTACACTTTTTGTTGCATATGTAATTTGTTTTTACATTTGTTTTTATCATCAGTGTTGGTGGAGGGGAACTCTTTGACAGGATTATTGATGAAAACTACACTTTGATGGAGTTGGATGCTGTGGTGTTCATCCGACAGATCTGCGAGGGCCTTCAGCATATGCACAAAATGTCGATACTGCACCTAGATTTAAAGGTAACAAAGATAAACACAAACAATATAGGTGAGGGATCTCTGCACAAACTGTGAGAAACAGATGTTGTTATGGAAAAGTTCTGCTACCGTATAATAGTACAGATTGCACTGCACTATCAATGTTATCAAGTTTTTTTTTTTGGCAAATATACACTGGGTGACTACGTTTGATTTTATAAAATATGCACATCATTTATTTACTTTAATTAAGAAGATATTTAAAATCAAATGTCTAGTTCATAACTCTTCAACCTGTGACTCCAGAGTCAGATATGGCTTTTTGGCCCCCACTCTGTAGCATTTACAAACCCAAATAAGAAATATCTTTAATCGTAAAGGCAATAAGAAAGGGTGGATTAAGTGGCTCTGTTGGTTTTATGCAGCAATTCCATAGAATATCTACAAAGGTACTTTACTATACGAAGCTTTGAATAATAATTTAATGTTTCTTAACTTTAATCTATGTAAATAATAATTTTGTATACAGCAAAAGGCTCTCTCAGCTCATTCTACAAAATGCTAAGATTTTATTCCTTTCAAAATTTTGTTGATTAATTTTGTTCTGAAATCTGAAAGTATAAACACATCTAAATTAAATTTCTTAGATTTCAAAATAAAACATTTTACTTTGTAGATATTTGTCAAATATTTTTTTTTTTGCTGCTCTACACAAATTATATGTTGTATAAATGGGGTAAGAAATGTTTCTTTTACGATTGCTGTTTGTTGGTCTAGCTAAAATTAATAACCAGTAGAAAAAGGTCTTTAGCTTAATATTATTCACTGGAAGTAATTTAATTTTTTTTTTCTCACCTTTCAAGCCAGAAAACATTTTGTGCGTGAGCAGAGTGACCAACAAGATTAAGATAATTGATTTTGGCCTCGCTAGGATGTAAGTTTCTATTTCTGATTTACTAAATGTTTTGTTGGTATTTTGAAAATGCAAAATGTCCCTGGGTTGAAAAACGACCATGTCCTGTTTCAGATATAAACCACGGGAGAAATTAAAGGTGAATTTTGGAACTCCAGAGTTTCTAGCTCCTGAGGTCGTCAACTACGACTTTGTGTCGTTCAACACAGACATGTGGAGCCTTGGTGTCATAACTTACATGCTGTAAGTAGAGATGCAAATTCATGCTCAGCTGTGCTCAAATCACTGCTAAATCTTCCTTCCCTTTAAATGCTAGCCTGAGCGGTTTGTGTCCCTTCCTTGGCGATGATGACAATCAGACTTTAAACAACATCTTGGCTTGTCAGTGGAACTTTGAGGAACAGGAGTTTGCAGATACTTCAGTGGAAGCAAAAGACTTTATCACGAGGCTCCTTGTAATGAATAAAACGTAAGTGCATTGTGTCTCTGTATGATCTGGAATTTGTCATCTCTGGTGAGAATTTAAAATGTGAAAAGTATTTTTGTCTTACGTTTGTCGTTAGCTGGAGGATGGGGGCCTGCGAGGCATTAAGGCATCCATGGTTATCCGACTCTGTTCTTCATCATCGTCTCTATACAAAGGTAGAGAAATATGACTGAAAAACAACTGTGGATTATGAATTATCTTTAATTCTTCCAAATGTCGTGGAAGACTTGTGATTTAACTTTACATGTATTTTTAAGATGGAGAGAGTCGGGTGATTACGTCAACATTAGATTACTTTTATTATTATCTTACATATGGAATAGTAAAAAAAGAATAAATATTAAATGGTATTTAAAAATGTGGAATGCATATAGACAAAAAGCCAATTCTATAAGAAGTGTTTGTACTGTACTTTAATGCAGCTTAATATTTATAAAATATTTTTTACACAATTTTCTGATTTTTTTTTTGACAGAAAAATATGTGCAGATCACGCAGATCATCATGCGTGCCCCTGATTGGTATATAAGGTAATGTTGAAAGTAATCCATCCATCCATCCATCCATCCATCCATCCATCTATCCACAAGGGGGAAGCATTTCTTAAATTTTACTCTGACATTTCTAGACCTCTGGAAACTGACCTTCTCAATGGTTCGTTTTAGATCTGGACAGGAACGAGATGGCTCCTGATGTGGCAACTTGGACCAACCCTTTTTGTCAGTGAAATCTTCTAGACTCCTCGAAATCCAACTGAAGCACCTGAGATGTGGATTGATTTTCTGGTTACGTGTAATCCCGTATGCTCTAAGAATGTGAAATGTACTCTCACCTGGTTTAGTTTATTCACTTTGCTAGTTTGTAAAGCCACACATTATCCTTTTTTGTTTATTCAAATAGATATTTGTGGAAACACTCCTGTCATGCAACTTTTCTAAAGTTCGTAATGTTTATTCATTTCTAAAACGTTGTCAGGGATCTGCCATAGGGATGTACTTTATGAATTTTACTAATTTCTGTCCGTATTTTAGTATCTAAAAAATGGTGCTATAAGTATCTAATGAATCATTATATATTATATACTTGAGGCTGATTTGTGTGCCATCTTTGCTTTTATTAGAAGTGCATGACTGGCTTGAGGCTTCACTTTCAAATATTACTTCTTTTGGTTTATATCTAGCTAAAATGTGGCAAAAATGTTTTGTGTGGCTTTCTTTTTTTTTTTTTGCAAAAGACTTAGACATGCTAAGAAAAGGTCTACTGATATTATTGCATAACAGTATACGTTTATTTTTAACTCCTTTGTCAACTTAGCAACCCTAAAAACTATGTAAGAAAAGTACATCTTTTGTTGCTGTAGCATAATTTCACATGACAAATATTAAGAAAATCTGACATGTAATCAAAGTACGTTAATTTTGTAGATATAACCAAATTGTTATTGTACAACTTACACTTGAGTATATTTATATTTATACATTGATATATTTTTTAGGTTGATCACAGTTTAGAGGAGTCTTTAAATAGTAATCCAAAACGTCTCCTGTGGTCTGGATGTGATGTGACAAAGTGAGGGATTAAACCTTTTAGAAAAGTCTAGCCTTTTTTATGAATGTAATAATTGTTCAATGGGGAAAAAATACATAAAAAAAAGGATTTAATCACAACCAGTAATGCAATATTCATTAATATTTTCAACAATTCAAAGAGGTAACTAAAGTATTTCTCAAAATGCCTACCCTTTTCCAATCAAGTGATGGAGGACTTGAGGGACATTTTAAATAAGTAATCCCTGACTTCATCTTTCCCAAACAACATATGCAACAAAGAGGCGCTTTTTTTTGAGCCACTATTCAAAATAGACAAGACAAGTGAGCATTCCATTTAAGTAAAGCCAATGTTTGTTGATCTTCATAAATCAGGACATGACAAAGCTCAAATAGTTTACTGTGAGACTATGTTATAGCATTAAAAGATACATTTTACTTTGAGGCTTTCTTTTTACAAACCTTAATGTGTAGTGTGCTGTGTGTGTAAAATAATAACTGTAAACTTACCTAAATCATAAATATTCCTTTTAGTCTGTAGATATGAATGTGGCCCTTTAATTAAAAAATGTACTGATTGTGGTGATGTTGATATTTGTACGTCCGCTGTCAGAATATGTAGTACCTGCACTTTATAATGTTATTTATTTAAACGACGATAATTCGCCAATCTCGTTTGGTGGACAGATTGTATGGTCAAGTCTCCTCATGTTTTCCATGTTTGATTTCTGAACCAACATGTAACTTTAGAAAATGTACTTCAGCAACACAGTTTATGTCTTACCACCTTAATTTATTAGTTTAGTTTTTATTGCATGACTAGCTTTGTGTTTTGCCCACTTTTGTCTAAATGTGACCCAAACAGTCTTTTTTTTTTTTTTTTTTAACAGTTCTTTACTATCTGGCTAGCCTGTCTCTGGAGTCTTTTTGGTTGCACACATGCTTTTGTAGATTTCTGTATGAAAACCCCCCCCAAAACATTGGAAATGCCTTCTGTGAAGGCTCACAATCTAAAAATAATCCATTACTCATTCAGAGAACATTTATGTACTTTTAGTTTACCTTGATGATGAATGTTTTAATGATTGTCAGAGCACGATGTGCTTGTAAATTAAAGATGTCTTCACCGAGTGTTAACAAAGTCAGCATGTAGTTGTAAAGTGTGCACAATCCCATTAAACAAACCATTTTAAACAGTTTTCTTTTCCTTCTTTTATTTTTTGAAGACAATATTGCCAGACAAAATACTTTTTTTTTTTGTCATGAGCTTAATCTATATTACAGATTTGGACAATTTGTCATAATTCAAAATTGACCTGACATTTAAAAATAATAAATGGCCTGTACTTGTACAGTGTTTTATCAAGTCCAGAGGATGCCAAAACACTTCACACTACATTCCGTGATTCACACACACATTCACATGTCGATGGTGGCCAACTATTTGACTGTAGCTACAGCTGCCCTGGGACAATCTGACCAGAAACTAGGCTGCCATACACCGCCATGGGGCCCAGATAGTATAACTTTTTGACTTGTATTCTATATGACTAGTAAAATAAAAATAAAAAAATAAAAAAAATCCTATGAAAGCTAAAATTTGCAAAATATTACTGGATATTTTGAATCTGTTACAAACACATTCAAAACAACTGCAGATGATTATAGGAATTTACTTAAACGATGTACTGTAAACCATAACAAAGTTTATTTTCCCTCTGTGAATAATGATCTACTGACTCCTGCTGTTGTGTTAGGGTACTACAAACAAACAGTTATGACAAAATGTTAATATAACTCTGGGAGCAGAGATTTCTAAATCTCTCCACAAACATTTCCAACCTGTAACTGTTTGTTTAGTCCAGGATTCATCTGTTTCACACATCATTTAATTCATCAGAAACCAAAGCTTTCATGTTCGGGATGGTTCAGAGAGAGTTCACATAGTCATGCTTAAACAAATAATGGCAAAGGGAATCGGACTCAGAACATGTTGATTGGGGAGCAAAACAGGTGATACTGATTTATCCAGAGGAATTTTCCCTCTCCTTTTGCTCCTGTTTGTTTCTTTCTTTTAAGCCCAAGGGTTCAAAGCTAAATGCCAGCTATTGCTCCTTCCCCAGGTCCAAGGCCCACTTTGGAATGGTGAGAAATCCAATTTAAGAGGAGAAAAAAAAAAAAAAAAAAAAAAAATTTGCCCCTCCACCACTCTGCTTTGCCTGTAAGTCCCCTCCATCCACATCTCTGGGGGCAATTGCAAGGAGCCAAATCAAAACCAGATGGACTTATTGGACCAAAAGATAACAAATAGTGCTTGTGTTCCTGTCAGTTAGAAACCACCACAGCAAAAAACCTAGAAGTGAACAAAAATCTTGGCAATAAATCTCCATAATACAATAAATTTTGACAAGTATTAAAACATAGTGTGACTAGGGGAAATGTGGAGAAGCAGCTAAAGCATTTTTGTGCAGTTGATTTTTGTCTGTGTCTTTCAACAACCGGTGCCATTCTAGGTTAGGGAAATAAAGTTCTCAGTGTCGACCTGGATCTCCAGGTGGAAAACTCCGGAGTTTGTTAGCTGATACACTTACCACCCACACATACTCAAAAAAAAAAAAAAAAAAAAAAAGTAAAGGGTGACCCCCAGAACTCCACACAACCTCCCACCAGACCCGCTAAGAAAGTGTCCTTTGTAACAGGAGTTTCCTGGATGTAATTAAAAAATATTGGGCCCAGCTCAAAAGGGGAGAGATGAGGCTTGGGGTTGAAAAGGGCTACACCAAGGGGCGAGATTCCCTCTCTGTGCTCTTCGTTTCATGTGAGAGCCCCCGGAGCTGGCCCTGACGTTTGTCCAAACAAGCGGTGCTCTCTCTCACAGGAGCTACGCAGAGAGGACCAGGCAGTTCTCAGGGCCCTGGGCAGGTGGTTCTGATTTGAGCAGGGGTGGGGCGAGGTAGGGACCAGACCACGTTTATGTTCAGTTAATAGCACTACACGTGTCATCACATCCAGTGGTGGAAACACGCTGAGTGACTGATCTGTTTTTTACACTGCCGAGGCCTGTCGCCAGTAAAAACGTCCAATTATCCTCTCACAGTTTTCCCGAGAGAATTCACACCTGGCTATCACTGATATCAATATCAATAATCATAGACAGTTTCAAGCTGCTGCTGGTCAATTCGTGTGGTTGACTTTACGCAACAGGTATGCGTGAGGAAAACAATCGTAAAATAGCCACCAAACACAGAATGGTTAGTTGATTTAACCTTGCAAAACAGTCATAGTTTGCAGCATCTGGAGTGTAAAAACACTGAACTCGGGTCACACTGGCACTTGCATAGATGTCAGCCGGCTTTCTGTTATTTATTTGGTTTTTAGTTAGGTTATTATTGGATTGAGGCTATGGATTGTTTTCCTTTAAAAATGGGATTTAGCTTTTTAGAAAATAGGTTTACAAGAAATGACTTGGAACAATGATAGTGGCATTTCAAAGGTAACTCAATTTCCACAAAGATGAATATTTAACCCTTAAGAAAATCCCCCAAAATAGAGATAGGAGATTTGAAATACACTTGAAAGCAAAGTTAAAGCTGGTTTATCAATATATGTTCATATGCACTACCTATTTCTATGCTTTAAAATTTTGACCGCTCATACTTGAGCATGTATGTTTTATTGAACACATGATTAGGTTTCTGTGCGACAAAATATTTGTCTTGGTTAAATGGCCAAAAGGGGTTTTGTATTTCAAGTTTTTGAGACAAAGTCCCTGACAACTGATCAGGATTAGTACAGTTGCATGCAGCCGATGTGGAGTTTGTACTTTTACCCAATAATAGTGAAGCTTGACTTCCAAAATGAAAATAGCTCCCACCCACCTGCAGATTAATTCCCAGACGAGGGGAGAAAGCACAGCAACTTGCTCTAGCCAATGTTTTCATTCAGTGGTTTCCACTCTGATCAAATGGCTACGCTTGAAGCCTTTAATGATCTCAGAGGTCCCCCACTGCTGGGTCATCTGCTTGGCTCCATATCACCTCCGGGTTGGGCCCTACTACTGGACAGGCGGTCCTACAGTGGGGCCATTTCCATTGCGTTTGTGTTTATCCATCCCTCTGGCTCATCCTTTGGCCTGCATGGGGTCTCTGTTCATTCTGCCAGCCCTGCTGAGAGACCTCTGTAGTCTGAAGAGGCGCGATGCTTCAACTCTTTGTGTATGTATGTGATTCACTCTTTTGTGCAACAACTCATACTGGGGAGTCTTTGCCGAAGGCACTAAATGGAGCCAAGAGTCTTGTTCAAACAAAGTAAATGTGTGCGTTGTGTGAATGTGAAGCGTATGTGTCTGAATGATTGTAAGAGCATGCTGCCTGTGTACGTTATCCGTTTAAATTTCTGCAGTCAGACAAATGAGCTCCCTCTTGACCTTGTATCCATGCAAACATCTGCTTATTCTGCTTCTGTCACGCTTCATTGGCTCACCTTTGTCTTGCCTCGCCTTGCCCACTGTGTTGAACACAGAATCCGCACACGATACACACGCATATATTATACAACATTCAAGCTAATCTGAAACCTTGTACTTCCATATCCTACATCTCTCAGTTATGTTCTCCCATCCCACCCACGGAGTTTGTCCTCCCTCCCAGTGCACTGTGATCGATGGGCCAAGCTGCCGTTCCCCTGCCGTAGGGACTGCACTGAGGGGGATAAAAGACCCTTGGTCTGGTCTCTGCCTGACTCCCAAAAACAGCAAGTCTGGCCAACAAAAACACAGAAAAAGGCAACAAAATGGCAACCCCGTAAGGCTGCTGCTTTTGTAGTGTGAAATGTTTCCCACGGTGGAGTTTGAAACAGGAGGAGATAAAAGACATAAATCTGAAAATTAAGAGATGGGGGCAAGACAGAAAGGTGAGGTGAAAGATGCAATGATTTGATGGATGTATTTTGTTGAAATGTTGAAAAAAGCAAATGAGAAATAATTGTTATTAATAATAGTTATGAAAGAATTATTAATAACAGTCATTGAACTACCTTTTTATCATTATCTAGCTACTTTATTTTAAAATATCGATTTATAAGCCACTTTCAGAGATAACTGATACCTGACCAAAACTAAAAATTCTTCAGTGGTTTGCTCTTGGTTTTGGCAATTCTGAGCCTGTCTTTGTTTAAGGCCAGTCTGCTTTTAGAATGGAGAAACAGGAAAAGAGTCCCAGTGCTGCGGTTCATTCTTCAGGCCATATTCACTTGACCACACAAAGAGCCCATTTTCAGACAGAAATTTTATGTGTTGTGTGGCAGACAGTGCAAGCAAAAAATAAAAAAAATAAAAAATAAATAAAAAGATTTACTGGGCCTGTGTCTATTCAGGGGAGCTTTGGATGATGGTTCACACTCTTGCTATCATGCTTTCAAATATGTTTTTTCTTGTTGACAATATGATGAGTTAACCTCATTGGATTTCCCAACTGTGGATTTTTCTATTTATATTTATATCTATTTTTATTTCTATCACACAAGCAATTAGAAAAGAAAAACATCAGAAGCAACAATAATTAAAGCAAACTATATAAAAAAAATGTTTGTTCTTTTTAAGCCCCCTATTCTTGTTAAGCCCCCTAGTGTAGTGGAGAAATATATATGTGTGTGTTTATGGGCAGGGGTTCGTGTGGTTGCTGCATCACCAAGTTAGCACTTGAAGAACCTAACAATGGCCCATACATATCCTGCGCCTGTCAAACTCTTGAAGACTGCGCACAAACACTTTAAAGTTAGAGCCACAATCCCACCCGTTTTGCCCTTACTGTTCCAGGTTTTGTTTCAGCTAAAATAATCCTTTTTGTTGAGACTTGAAAGCAATACCCTCCTGTCTTTCAACTGAAAAGACCATTTTTAGATTCTTGTATTTTACTTTGTGCTTCCTACTTTTGGTGGGGATACAAAATCTTAAACCAACATACACTTTGACCCTGTTCCTTGGAGGGTAAACAAAGGAGATTTTAGATTATAAATTAACCAAAGATTGATGCTACGGTGAACAATTATGTAGTTCTATGTTAGGATTTTTTTCTTCTCACATTAAATACAAACAAATAAATTAAAGGGATGGTTCAGAAATTTTTAAGTGATGATTTACTAAAAGCTCACGATTAGATCCTATTTTACTTGCTGAGATACCTTTCTTAGTGTCTTCATTTGATACAAATCCAGGTGGCTGAAGGAAACCTTGAGTCAAAATGGATTTCTATCATCTTAAAACAATGCCATTTTGAAAAATGACAATACTATGAGCAAATGTTACTTTATGAAACCTTAAAACCATTGTCATGTTTGCATTGGGCTGGGCAAGTATTACACAGAAGACAAGCATTACACAGTGATTGGGGGTGGGGGAAATGTGTCACCAACAATTTTTCTGCTTGAATCAGGCCGTGATACTGGAACATCGGTATCATGTTCCAGTATCATGGGAACATGATATACAGGTTGGATATACTTTTCTGGTTCCAGAAAAGTATATCCAACCAGATATAAATTTAAGGCTGTGTCACTTTGACTGAAAATGTTTTGCAACCTACATTCTTAGTATGTAGGTTGTATCAGGAAGGTACTATCGCACCACCCATAGCTTTATTTCTCTTGCATTTCTTTTGGCTTCTAAATAACTTCCATATGCAAATTGGATGACAGTTGGAACATTAGTTATATAGTGTTTATATAAACTGCAATGATATTTTTCAGAATAGTTTCACACACTGTTAAATTTGAGAAATATATTGTCTGACATTTCTATCACAGACCACAGGGCAAACACCTTCCAATGAATGAAAATGTATTTAAATGACAAGTGGTCCCAAGTGTCTGCCTAATCATCTCTAACTGTCAAAAATTGTAGAAAACTCACACAATCAAAACTGAATCCTTTTGTAAAAAATTAAACGTAAACAAATATAGAGTATAGGATAATTTATGCATCAAAGAACCAAGCTAAACATTTGTAAAAATCCAGTGTAGACTTACTGTTAGTGTTACTCAACTAATCTTTATTTATTACTTGTTTCTACTGAATACACAAATTCAGTTGTCTAAAATAGGTTATAGAATATCACTTAAAAACCCTTTTAAGTCTAAGCTGTATACTTTACCTTTTTTTCTAATGTCTCAGTGAGCAATCCTTCTCACAGTCAGAAAGGGAGAGCTGGAGGCCACCTCAGCACAATCCTGCATTGGGAAAACACCCTGCTGACTGCCTTAAACAGGATCTCACTTTTGCAAAACTCAGGAGAAAGTTAGTCAAGCAGTTTTTTTTTCCTCGTGGCTAAAACATACATACCTGTATTCTATGTCTTGTTTTCCAGGAATTCAATTTTTCTCATAGTCAGTCTGACTCCTTAAAAGAGCAACAAGGCCAAAACATCTCCCTCAGCTCTCCACAATGGCAGCTTTTTTGGAAGGAAAACAATCTCCTGCCAATGTTCTTTTTAAGAAAACCCTCAGAGCACAAACGGCCTGCGCTGCTTGGCCAGTGCTGTTTGCTTTAATGGGTCACAGACAGACTAATCCGAGCAGAAATCATTTTATTGCCCAAATTTGGACCAGGGCTTTTTTTTCACATTTAAAAAAAAAAAAAAAAAAAAAAGCGCACTGTTATTGGGTTCAACAATGTAAAGGAGGACCACCCATGCAAAATGAATGTCATGATGGCGCTCGCTGTGCTTGCTTTTGTGGTGCAAACTGACCACATCGTTGCTGACAGGGAAAAGAGGGAACAGTGGTCCCTGACCAGCAGAGGGCGACCCATGCTCTGAAAAGACTCCGGGGAAATTTCTAGGCCAACATGAAATCTCCCTCCAGCTTTCTCAGAGTGTCAAAAATAACATCTCCCATTACTTTCTTGGGTATAAGGGAAATTTAAGAAGGATGGTATGAAAACCTCCTGCCAACAAGAGCTAAGACTAAATGTAACAGTAGAATCCGCTAGAAGATTTTCTCTACTCAATGCCTGTGTGACTGGGGGGAGAAACATCTTCTTTAGATTTCTCCAACATCCCTGTAAAATCCCATTTATTTCTCATAACGGTTTGATGGATCTGAGATGGTTATCAGTCACCATAAAGCTTTAAGTCTCAAATACCAGAGCAGAAAAACCATAAGAGGTCAATTCTCCCCAAAGTGGAGAAACATATACCTTATGTCAAGCAATGTATATTCAAATATGTATTACACATCACAAAGCCACCAATTCCCCCACCCAGTGCAGCACCTTTCTCTATTGTTCCCATGGCAAGAGCCATTGGTGACCAATCCAGGGCTGCCACCAGGACCTTGGTGGTCTGGAGAGTCTCTAGGTGGTATGGCCGCAGGCCTGCAGAGAGTAAACAGGACACAGGGAGATGGAGGGATGGAGGAAAGGGGATCGAGGGATGAGTGGAGTCAGCAGACTCTCCGACCTGCCTAGGGAAAGAGGAAAGCCGTTAAAGCTGGCAGATTCAGAGCTCATACAAACAATGGACTGCCCAGAAACATAGCTTAGTGAGTAAGGCATTTGGCCAGACAGAAAAGTTACTCAAATGTCTTCTGAATTAATACTGCTAAATCCACAAACCTGTGGTTTTTGTTCATTTGTTACACAAAATGTGCTCACTTTTTATTCACTTATCCCCAAACTTTCCTTCAAGCACCAATATAATAATAATAATAATAATAATAATAATAATAATAATAATAATAATAATAATAATAATAATAATAATAATCCTCTAGAATGATGTTTCAAAGAATCTGAGATATGCTTACTGATAGTTCCTCTTCTTTGTCTCAATTAAACGTTTAGTATTATATAGTAAATATGATCCTGTTAAAGAAAAAAAAAACTTTACTTCTCTTTCTGAAATGGCTGATAGGAACAGTGGTAACAGCATCAGTAGTTTTTTGGAGCATTGTTATTGTGACAATAACGACACTATTTTTAAGATACGCAACACATATAATGAGTGTCGACTTTATGATTACACAATATAGGAATTCCATTTGTCATTAATTTGTTAAAGCAGTATTCAGTATTTTAAAAGATGTACACTGACTCTTAACTGTGTGACATGGCTATCAACATATAAGTCCAAAATTATTCATACCCCGGGCAGATTTCATTATAATGAAACAAAATAGGCAGTTACTTTTCATAAGTCCAAGTTTCTTCTTACCCCAATAAATAAAATTATGATTAAAAATGGTGTTGTAGTTTCTTAGGTTTTATTTTTTTTTTTGTTTGTTTGTTTGATGTTAAAATCTGAACAAAATCATACAAAATAGTACACAGCAATTTCCAGTGTTGGTGTTGTATGCTAAAAATAGTGTTAATTCAACACTTGTTTAATCTAATTCAACAACATCAGTGTTTGTTTCTCTAAAGAGTTGGTGTTATTCCAGAGAGTTAAATAAAAAAAAAAAAAATAAAAAAAATTCTGTCTGGTGTTGATTTCTAAATTAACACTAACACCAACTATGTCCTGGAAGTTCCTCCCACAATTGCAACGTATTTGTGACGTCACGTGTTTACCCGAGGGGCAGAGACAGCAGTATGGCGTCTTGTCTGATCTTATCATTATCATAACAAGGTAAGTTCCATGTTAAAATGATCATGTTTTTGATTATTTTTTATGGATGCATTAATTTTCTGTTTGCGCAAGAGTACTGTTTCATATACATTTGTTTGGATATCACGGTATATACAACTGTTTATTATTTTTGTTAGCAGATAAAGCTAGCCAAGCAGCTAGCACGAGAATGTTTTGAATGAATGTGATGGTGACACACACAGGTTGGTCTGATTAGTTTTGCTCACACTTCTCTTTAAAATATTTATCATCCTAATGTTTCTGCTATTTCTCTTGTTTTTCCTCCAGGCTGGGAAAAACAGGCATTCTTTTGTTGGTTTATGTGCTTCTTCCTGCATTCAAAGGCCACAAGAAAAATGCCAAAGCAGCTCATGTCAAGCTGTGGACCATGTTGTCCTTTATGTGCAGGTATGCGTTTATTGTAATGATCCCATTTCTTGTGTAGAAGCACTTTCTCATTTGCTTCATTTGCTATTTGAATGTAGCTGTGCTTTATAATGTTAATAAGTTGTATTACTTGTTTTAGCATTTTGTGACCTTTATTTGATAATGAATTAGGTAATGAGAGAAGACATGCAGCAAAGGCCAGGAAGCGAACCTGCAACAGCCACGTCAAGAACTAAGCACTCCATATGTGGGTTGTGCTTAATCCCCTGCGCCACCACAGCATACCCTAACATATTTTAAAAAGCATTCCTAAAATAAAAAAAAAAATTGAGCCATCAAATAAAGTGTTTTCCAATTGGAAATTGGAAACTGATTTGCAAATAAATGTGGAACTCTTCAGTGTGAAAATCTTAGGGGACTGTGAAATGAGCGGCAAATATCCACATGTTATACATAGCACCTGTTTCCAATAATATTAACCCTGTGGGTGATGACAGGTTGAGAAGTGATTTACCTGAGTAGGCTTTTATTACAAATCTTTCCTGCACTGTTCCCTCTGCTACTTAAGGAATCAGACAGGCCTTTCTGTGGGGAACAGAACCCACTCTGCTAAAGAGCTTCCAACCAAAACTCATGATAAAGATAAATGAGGTGAAGTAACATGAAGAATTTGTAACTGACTTACAGAAATGTGTTTTGTTTATAGGAAAAATAATCTGAAAGCTTCCAAAAAAAAAAAAAATCCCTCATTAGAGCAACTGTTCAAATAAAGTAAAAACCAATATGAACACATAAAATCAGCAGTCAAAACAAATAAAAAAAATAAAAAAAAAACTTCTGCTACAGCTAACCACAACATCAAACTGTGTCTTTAGTTGAATTGTCCTTTGAAAAGCAATTCTTTCCACCAATGACTTTTTGATTATTTTCGTTCAGAATCCACATCCGTAGCATACTTAGTTCTTGTTTTCCTAGACTCAGAACCAGTCATCTGGGTTTTGTCTCTATTTAATGTGCCAAAACAGAAAGCAAAGATTATTAGGAAATATATGTATCTAATAGATGTACTCCCTTCTCACATTTTGACAGCAACCGTAGTTCTGGTAGACTAATGGCATGCTTCCTGTCGAGGGGGTTGTGGGGGGCAGAGGGATTCACCACTGCATGGGAAGCCACAACCCTAACAGACAGCTGGAAATAAGGAAGGCAGACATAAACTATTGCACTAAACTACTGCAGGCAAAGAGTAATCAAGAAAGTAATTTTATGTATCACCTCAAAACATGTAAAAAAAATTCCAAGGTACTTCAAAGTGAAAAAAGGAAGAGAAAGGATTTAGAGATGATATGCATAAAATTACAAGACAAAGAACAGAACCCTGTGGAACTCCGTGTTCAACAAAAGTGAACAAAAATAAATTTCTGCTTAAAGAGGATTATTGAATTAATACATAATGTTTACTCCATAACGATACACTTAAAACACTTCATTTTATATTATAGGTAAACTAGATGATAATATACAGAGATATTCATTTCATAACATTTCGTAATATTTGATCCTCCTGTTGTATATTGCTGGGAAATGTAATGAAACCCACATTGTTGGACTTACTTCCTGTAAAGCTGGTAGAAATTATTTTAAATATAACACGATGTTTCTGAATTTAATCTGGAGCAACAGGTGAGAAACAGCAAGAAATACAAAAGAAGACAATGATTATATTGAAACTATCTTCACAGTGCAACTAGGATAAAAAAATCTTATTGGAAAAACATCTTAGAATTCATTTTTACTACCTTAGTTGTACATGGCTATGGGGTAATAAGTGGGTTCATGTTCTAAATAAACACAATTTTGCTGCACAATTATGATTCTTTTTAAGATGTTTGCATCCAGTTAGGTAGGTTTCTGTAGTTGCTCTAAAAACTCCACTTAATTAATAATTTCAAGTAATTACTTGATACAAAAACTAATTCAAAATATGCAAGATGTAATTGGTAACGTTTGTTGAATCCGGGTGTCTTGCGATATTTAATAGTATCGTGCAGCATTTTTGGGAGGCAAAGAGAAGGCGTAGAAAAAAAACAGCTGTGTTTCATAAAAGTCAGACCAGAATTTAAAGCATGCATGAATTACCTTTCTCTGGTTCTCTCTCTCTCTCTCTTTGTGTGTGTGTGTGTGTGTGTAGGTCGTTTGCGTGCTGAAGCGCAGAGCATGAAATGGCTCTAGATTGGCTGTGTTTGCCCTCAGAGGAGCGCTCTTTTGAGATCATATCCTAATCCCTTGGAGAGGCCGTCCACTGGGTCGCTGCTTATTCAATTAGTCTGAAGCCAAGGCTGTAAACACGGTAGGGCGAGAAAGAGTGTGAGAAAGTGTACACAGAAAGGGTGGTGGTCCACATGTCTGTGTATGTTGGAGGTGATGCGGCGGGGCAGTTGTGAAAGCTTCATCCCATCTTCATCTCCTCTGGTCGACTGATTATGTTTCTTTTATCGTGTTGGAAGGAAGAAGTGGGAAACAGAGTACAACAGCATGAAAGTAGCTGGAAAATATTTGGTGATATTAAACTGTTGCTAAGTGCAGATTAGTTGTTCTGCCAGAGGGTGGCGCCTACATACATCTCATGCGTAGATGTAATTAACTTTCTGGAACTTGTTAAGAGACACAGGAGTCTGTGCCCAAAGCCCTGATTATAATAACTAGGAGCTGAAAGTTTTTGGAAGATCTGTAATCTATATAGCCTCCATCAAATTTGTCAGAGGCGGGGTTATGCTTCTTCAGGGGGGAGCCTGAGGAAGTAGGCCTAGGGGGAAAGTTATACATTAGGAATGAGAATAGCAGCCAAATGTTTTACTGAACCATCATGTGCAATTAAGTTTAAATCAAAATCTTTTGAAACTATGTGTAAGAAATGCAATATTGTAATAATAATAATAATAATAATAATAATAATAATAATAATAATAATAATAATAATAATAATAATAATAATATTGTTTTTCATCATGTTTATGAACTAATAGGCTTAGTTTCTTATCCTAAATGAATAGTGTACAGTCGTTGAGTTTGTTGTAAGGACAGTTTGTAAAGTCACAGGAAAATGTAATAATGCAGCAATTTAAAAATATAAACAGACAGGTTTTAGTCTTACACATAGTTTTTCTATCGTTAGCTATAATGTCCCATTACTTGACCTTTCGATGGTACCTGACAGATTCCATCAGTTATTGCATCTCCTCATCACCTGAAAACACTCCTGCAAGCTCCATCTGATTTTTAAAACACGGTCTCTTGAATGGCATCTGTGGAAAAAGAGGGATATTTAGGTGTTACAGTGAACTGATAGACAGTGACATGTAGACTAAACAAGGTGGAGATGATGACAAGCTCTTTGGAAACCAAGCATGGAAAACCAACATTGCTTGTCAATCTAGAGGTTTACTGACTGTGACATTAGTTGCCATGGACACCTCCTAGTGAAACTAAAACCTTTTTTTGACTGCCAGTTTTCATGTAAAGAAATGCTATGCATGATGATGTTCCACCTTGTACAAACTTCAAATTTTGCCACCAGAAAGAAAAAAATAATTTCTTTACAAGTCGCTGCTAAATACTTCACGAGGACATGCTAAGATGTCGTGGAAATGTTTGAGGTGTAACACAGTTGTGATATGAGAGAGGATTAGATATTTTTTAATATATATCACTATATATGTACTTAATACATCACTAAAGAGAAAGTTACTGTGGAAGAATGGTGTGAATATTTAATTTTATTATTCAGTTCTGATGAAAATGCACTTTTGACTTTTTTTAATCAATATTATGGAATTATTTAAATAAAACAACCTCCTATACCGTGCTGAAAATGTACTTGTAAGTTAGTTTCATCTTATTTCAAGAAACTAGACCAAAAATACTTGGTAAAATTTTGTATTTTTGCAGTGCACAAGTCCATATAAATCTGTACTCTACACTTAAATTCAACGAGGATATGTTACCATCACTACATTTGTCTTTTGTGCACAATGTGTTACGTGTTGGTGCCGATTCCAAATACATTTTGGTAACTTTTTGCTTCAATCTGGCCCACCTTGTGCTTACGCTGTTCTGTTCTTGATTTTATTTGCATATTCCGAACATGGAAATAATTACATGCATTAAGCTGCAGCCTGAACATAACTGTGGAAATGTTGTGCAAATAACGGTATATGCAGTTTTAAAATTGTGTGGCTCCTTTTACCTGTCTTGAGTGTTGGCCTCACTAGACATCATCGCAGTAGGCACATTTTTTTGACCCAGCTGGATAAAACAAGAAAACCACAATCAGACGAGGTACAAATGAGTGTGGCACAACACAGACATTTGAAAGCTCTCCTTGCTGTGGTAGGGGGCAAGCTGCTGCCAAAAGTATTTCAGCAAGCCAGGGTCTGTCAGACCAGGCAGTCCAGAGTGCATAGCTTACCGGAAACCAGTGCAGTTTGATTGAGTTCCTGTTATTGACTGCTTTTTTTGTGGAGTGCAGACCTCTGCCAGGTTATTTTTTTCCCTCTGCCAGCTGTCAGAAGACAAACTGTACAGAACCACACGCCCAAGCCAGTCAGGGGCCCCCAGGCTTTAAAGTTTAGAAATGTTTCTTTCTATTGCAAGCACATAATTTTCTTTTGATTTAGGCGTTTCTTTGTAATAAATACGGTTGTGAGGAAGAACATCTGTCTGTGCTTTATCTTAGTGTTACTTCCGTGTATTCCATGGCAATAAGGTCGAGGTGTCCCCCAGACAGTAAATCAGGCACTGGAATTCTCCCGTTCAGATTAGGGCTAAATAAGAAGAGATGGAAGCAGTACAAGTTATGCGGTGAGAGGTAATGCATTGTTTGGCCGAGATCCCAGGCCACATTGAGGCTGCTGCTGGCTAGAGAGCATGAAAGATGTGTTTGTTGTACAATAAGTCGTAGCACCATTGCCATCTGGGTATAGACCTTCGGTCAGCACTGCACAGACATATGTGCTTCCGTGCGCCAGAAATAACAATAATAAAACAAAGGGGCTTATTCATTCTTCCTTTTCCAAGATGTATTTACTGCTGTGGAGATATTAAAGATTCAGTGAGGATTAGCAAAGTCGCTTTTTCTTTTTAATGTCAAAGCGTAAGGGCTTTGACGTTAAAATCCACTGAAAATAGCACCCAGTGGAAATAAATGAATCATGCAGTGCTGTTTAACAGGTACTTAAGAAGAACAGTGAGTAAATTTCTTCCTGTTGTGTCAAAAATGAAAGTGGAAATAGAGCTCCTTATCTTCTATAAGTTAAATTAGAAGAGGGAATGAGAAAATAATTGAGCAGTTGCATTTTTTTTCCCCCACGTTTTCTATATTATAATTTGTTTGACTCAATATTTTCACGTTCCAATCAAAAACTGATATAATGTCCATCTCTGGGTTATGTAACCACATCTTTCAAGCTGCACTTTTTCCATGCTATCCCTCTCCACCCACATCCTATTCCGGCTTCTCTCTGTAGTAAACCAGGAAAAAATACAATAGGAGACAGCGTCAAACTGCCAAGACATTTGATGGAAAAAATAAAGAATTTAATTTGTTTTCCAAATGAAAGCCCAGTTTGCTGTTTATATTCCCACTTAAGAATTAAATTTATGAGTGTAAAATACCAATATCATTTAAGTTTATGTGATTTCGCTTTGAATAATTGACATTTTAAACAATGCATTCCATTAAGAGATAAAACTGCAGTTCTTCCTGGTTTATTTAAATATTTTAGGTGTGCAAATAGATTTTATGGCAGAAGATGTGGGAAGAATAAAATGGCACAGGATTTCTCTTTAAAAGGAAATTTGTCTAGTTGTTCTGGTTCAATTTATCACTTGACCAATTTGTATCCCCATGGTGTCATTTTGTCCATATATGTTCAGGATATTGTATATAAGATTATTTTTCTTTGTAGTTTCTCAAAATTTCTTGGAACAATTCCTCCTAAAAGTGCTGAAATCTCACTAATTAAATTAGTTAAGTTCCTAATTAAGAAAGATTTGAAAATAGCATCAATTTAAATGGAGCCACGAGTTTCTGTACTCTTCTGTGGCTCAGAGTGCAAAACATTGTTTAGCTTCTGTGCTTCTGCCTTTGCCAACTGGTTGATGCCAATAGCTAAGTAGAAGATTTGAATAAGCTGGATGCTCTTCTTGCTTGTGTAACTCTACACCACATGACTTCTTACATCAAACGAAATTATGGGTAAAACAGCTGCGGTGCTGGAATTCATGAAAATGATTTTCGCTGATTCCACATCAATTTCAAGGCACAAATAAACCACCTGTCAGCAAACAGGGCTATCCATTAGGAGCAACCCAATGGTGCTGATTGCTTTTGGCCCTGACCCCAGCTGTTTGTTTACTCAGGGCATGGTTGCCAGTGGGGGGGCCAGAGGGCGGAGAGGAATAATCTAAATTCCGTAGAGTGGAGATGTGGTGAAGGGTGCAACCATCCTCTATGCCCTCCACCTAAAACTCACACAAACACCCAGTCAGTTTCTGTGCGATGGGCTGAAGCCAGGCTCCTGACACACTGCCGACCCACCGCCTGCCTGTACTGCTTGAGAGGGGGGATGTGTTGATTCAGCTGGGGGGAGGCTGAGGTGCAGAGAAGTCAAGTGACTTGACCGAGGTCATAGCACCTCTCTCAGCCACACACAAACACACGTAATTTCATGTGCACAGACTCATAATTCTCCGTTACACTCAGATGCACACATTGTCAGTTCTGGTGGGCTCACGGAAAAATTCACCGGCTCTCCTCCTTCGGCTTTGCCCGGGAATTTGTCTGTGAAACACCCCTCAGAATGCCAGCTCTTCCTTGCGTGAATTATATCATTATATCCTGCTTTCAACACGGACACACTTTTAAGTCCAACTTAGGTCTCACCTTTTCTTGTTATGGTAGCTGACCTAATTATTTTCCAGAGCCAAGAACAGCTAGGGAAGGTGGATCAAAAGTGAAGTCAATATCCGTCCTGCTGCTGAGACTTCTCAATGTTTTCCTTCAGTATTTTCCCTGAAGGAGATGGATTGTGCAGTGAGTCATGAGCTTATCTTCTACGCACCATGCATTTTGCTGCTGTCGCACAAATGGACCTTCAAATACCTAATGAACTTCGAAATGTTTTATCATGGGTTGACAGGAAGAAATCCGTGTGCTAAACTCGATCGCTTCTTCTTCATGCCGCAGCAGAGGTCTCATATTCTAAGCCTTTCAGACAGCCAACCAGAGCCCCTCTGGATGAACCTGACTGTGTCTCCATCTTCTGTCTCTGTGAGGTTGTGTTGGGCTGACTACATGCAACTTTTCTTTGTTTCCATCCCATGAGTCAGTCTGGCAAAGCGCAGCTGTTTTTAATACAAACTCTGAGCAGCTCCTAAAGAAGATTGATGAGGCTTTTTACATGCGTCCAGACAAATGGTAACAAGGAATATTCTCAGCTGTGCCAGACAGCGCACGCACTCCACTGACAGGGGTAATGTTTGAGTTAATCATTAGGTGAATAAAAGAGGTGGTATGTAAACACGTGTGTGATGTAAAAATGTTGTAGAAGTGGCCTATTTTGTTCTTAGAGTAAAAAAAGAAAAAAAAGAAAATGTTTTGCTCATAACACTCATTTTAAATCTCACACTGAAAATGTAGCAGGAAAATAAATCAGTAAATTAATTATGTTTGTATACACCCACTATAGATATGAAATTACAAGAATGTGTTACATTAAAAACATGCCTGTATCGGTGCAAGTTCTCTCCTGGATTTGAGGTAATTCATAATTTCCACACTATTGAGTACACCAGAATATAAGCTATATTCACTAATCATGAAAAACAAATACAAATAGGCTATACTTGCCTAGAAACTGTAGGTGTTCATAAATACACAGATATGTATATCTTATTTTATTATATTTTTTACAATCTTAAATTTGAATAAAATTAGTTTTGATATAAGAATAGGTTTTGTTACTCTTTTTTTTTCTGCATACGTTTGTTTCGCCAAATTTAGAAAGTAAAGCTTTCTCATCCTCACAATTAAGAAAAAAAAATCAAAAAAAGGAAGTTTCCTTGCTGCTATTTGATTTTAGTACATTTATCTGATGTTACATATCTTATAAGTTCTTAATTTTACAACAAAATTACAGTGTAAAACCTTGTGGTCAAGAATTCTAATATTGTACAAGCATTTTATTTTTGCTGCCAGGTTTGGAAAAAAAAATAAATCAGGGTAAAGTCTCATGGTAAGAGAGCTACAAGGGGCTACACACCCAGCAAAGGCTTTTGTCTCTGTTTTTGGTTTCTGTTTTTAAGCAAGTTAGCTGTTTTTGATCACCTTTCCCATCTGTGAAGCACAACAAAACCAACTTTGTGTGCACGGGAAGTGCTGGCACCAGTCGGTGGGCACTGCGGGGGCTTCTGGTCTTATCAGCCACCAGGTCACATGGCAGACTGACGGGGCACACAGAGGCAGGAACGCACTGGGACCGAAGTGGGCAGACACAGTGGGGGGAGGAGAGTGGACTGCTCCGTTCCCTCCGGTGAGGGTTTGTTCTCCCAGAGGAGTCCTGCTGTGCTAAGCAAGCATGCAGAGGGGAGATAACAACAGTAGAGGATGAATAGATGTGAGTAAAAGCAGAAAGCAGAATAACATGTCTACTCCTGCTTCCTCCTAGTTTTTGATGGCCAAGCCAATTTTAACAACATCGGGTTGTTAAAACAGTATCATAACAGAAGATTAATAGATATAATCCACAGAAAATGTGTAATTTCACAGCAACAATCTTCAAAATGTGAATGTAAATTACTCTCAGTTGTTTGCAGTCAACATATTTTAGTGGCACAGCCTGGTTCTCCTCTGGTCTCGCGCGTCTTTTTCGAGTGCCTGCAATTCCTCAGGTTGCTGCTATAGCAAGGGAAAAGCCCACAGGGAGCCACCACTGTAATGCTAGACTGAGTCGCTTACCACTGTGTGCTTGGTACCCGCACACACAATCCTTCCTTCGAATATCTATTACAGGTTTTCAGACTACTGCTGTTTAAATGCTCCAGCCACTTTATTCACTTAGAGCTTCGTTAAGAACTATTTGAGGAACAATCATGCGAATGGTGATTTATTGAACTAGTGATGGGATTTTCCTACACGTCTGGTGGATACCTGCAAGTATTTGGTGTATGATACGCATTTGGAACCACGACAGGCAGGTGTGGGAGATAAGAGATGGAGTGCATGGCATGGAAGGCAATCATGGAAAGACTTAGAGACCAAAGTAAATTTGAATGACTTGAAGATATTTTAGGAAAGAGAAAGCAGAAGGTTAAGTGCTGCACGAGGAGCTTGTCTCAGAAGGATTGTGACACAGGGGCCAAAGCAGCAGAGCTTCCTGCTCAGGATGTCAGTGAGAAAGGGCCACACCATGTTTGTCTGGACTGCAGCCTACTTCTTATTACAACTGTCTTTCTTCCTATTTCTCTTTCAACACCATATCAAATGTCAATGTTTCCTGAAAACAAAATTCTTCAAACACTCCTACTTCTGATGAAAAGAAACTTCAACATTTCTTTCAGGCTTATACTTAAAAGGGAACTGAAGTTTCCAAAGGCACATATTGATTGTATATTGAGATGGATCAGGGAGAACAAGAGCTTCAGTAAATAACATGATGAAATGGAGTACAGATTTTTTTTTACCTCAATTTTTTTATGTGAGATGTTTGATTTGGAAATGCAGGAAACCATCTGGAAATCTCAGAGTGATGGTAAGAGTCCACATTTCTCACATACACTTTCCTTCCCTATTAATAGAGACCATTGCTTAAAGTCACTAACATTTATCACTAAGTATATGTGATACCAAAGACAGATGAGAATGCCAACTTTATAGTGATTTGTTTTAAAAAATGAGTAAGCCCTTGTACTACTACACATTCTCTGTCTTAAACACAAGGTGATATCAACTCTACTCTATTAGACATAGAAATATTTAACAGTGGCCCATAGAGAGGAGATTGGAAAATATGATCAATGTTTTGATTTTAAGATCTGTAGGAGAAATCAGCAATGCTTGGCCAGTGAGGCTGAATTGATCAGAGTAAATCTCTTTTTTAAGTGGTGTGCTCCATCCATTTTAGTCAGCTATTCCTTTTTTAAAAAAATTTCAGGCTTTTAGCTTTATTATTTTTGCCTGACTGTTATTCTAAGAAAACCACTTAAGTTTACAGAAGAGTGATGAGGTTATGTTTGGAAATGCATTGACTCAAAACACAATTTTCTACCAGGACAAAATTGTATCGTGATTGTAAAGACTGAAGCTTGAATGACTTAATGAAATAAAACTTTATCTCATGATCTATCCAATAAGAATTAGAAAGTCAGATGAAACACTGGAGAAAAAGTAAGAAAAATGCTTGAGGTGAAGACCAATTAAACTAGCACCCTAGGATTGATTTAAAAGCAATGACTGCTTGTAATGGAAACCATAATTCAAAAATTTAATTCACCTCAAGCTGGCTTACTTCCTAACATTTGTTACCAGAATGAATATGACTGTATATGTATGTGCATAGTGAATATATTCACTTGAGATCCGTGCAGTGGTTGTGCAACTTTCACTTTACTCCACCACCAAAGTAGCTCTCAAAGCTTTACTCTGAAAATGCTGTCTGTCATTCACTGCTCAAAAACTGAAAGTCCAGTCTTTCTAAATAGGATGTTTTGTACTGACAGAAAATCTGAGGATATAGTGGTTACTTTGGAGTTTTTATGCCACACTGCTCACTAAATGGAAGCATGGATCTTTTTTCAATGTTTAAATTCTGCAAGCAAATTGTATGTAAAAAAGTCCATGGAACAACAACAACAACAAAAAAAAAAACACCTCACGATAAAATAAGTTTCTGCTGCATGATTTTATCTCAACACAATCAACTCGTTACTCAAAGGGCACCTCACAAAAATGCATTTTCAATTTAAAGATAGGCATCAATGTTGCACAATTTATTCACTTTCGTTCTCCTGGTGGCATGTTCTGGAAGTCCATGAGGGGGAAACAATCTGGTCAAGTACGGTCGAGTGGTTTCCCTTGCAATAAATCACTCAGTATGGACTCACACAAGCATCAGGATATTAACTCTTTGCTGTTTGTTCAGGGCAGAAGGTTAGGAGATAGCAACAGATACAGCATCAGAGGTTCTGATTATTCTTAAAAAGAAAAGTACTTGAGGTAAATTTGCTCCTACAAATTTACTAGTATTGACGAAGGTTTGGTGAAAGTTTAGTCATAGTCAGTGTTCTCCCCTTCTTTGTCTTCTTGTGTCTTTATCAAACAACAAACAAGTGAACAAAAATGTCTGCCCGTCATACTATGGAATTCCAGCCATTCCCACTGAGTCCCATTTTCCTGCCTGGTAATGTAATCGGAGGGAAACAGAGTCGCCTTCTCAGTGCCTCAACCTCCAGATAAGACCCATTTATCACAGTCGTTCCTTTTCGGGCCACTCCATTCTGATCTGACCAGATTGAGTCCCAGACCCTGACCAGTCACTGAACCAGTTTCCAGAGAAACAAGGTGCACTGATATTGAGCTGAGGTCTGGCTTTTTTAACTAATGGAAGCAGCATTATCAAAGTATGTTATAGATTTTATATGGTCGTATTTAGTAATTATTTTATACATATCAAACTGGTACAAATTTAAAACTTTGGGGGTCTTATTAACATTTCCTGATTTGTTTTTTTCCACTCTGGTCCATTTCTAAATGGAAATGCTCATGAAAAGTGCATGTCCTTCTCACAAGAAGAAAATACGTGACAATACACACTTACAAATTTTGTCATATTGTCAGGAATAGTTCAATGAGCAGGCTTTAGAATCAATCTTCAGTGCACACCTGCATTGAAGAAAACACAAGCAGAGGCGGCTGCAGGGACCCATACACTCAAACACACACATGCAGGATGCAGCAGGGTCAGAAAGAAACAAGTTTAAGTCTGAGAGGTCTGTGCCTGCTTTTTACCATCCTTGACTGAGTGAAACAAGGTTCTGTTACGTTAAATGTTGTGGCAAACCCTAATCCTCTTGCTTCTTTGGTTCCAGGACAGGAGAGCTTTAGTCTGGCTGCCTATGAAGCCAGACTACATTAGCACTGGTTGTGACTGAAAAGGCTGCTTGTATTTCATGAGTCAAGCCTGGGTGTTTTTTTTTTTGTTTTTTTTTTCCTCAATGCGTGGAAATTCTTAAAACTCTGGCATGGATTCAGGAAAACATTACCTGTGGCAGTATTTGCGGTGAAGAGGGTACTGATTGCCAACCTCCAATGGTCAGTGATTCTGCACTGAGGCCTGACAGAGTTACCTGCTTGAGCATTCCATGTTCACCCACACTGGGCACACAACTCTGGCAGCATGAGATCTAAATTGCCTGTGACTGTTCAGCAGGAAATAGAGTCTAGAGTCCTGCTGTGTTCTGAAATGCCCGCTATGTCTCTTAAGACCACATACATACATACATACATATATATTACATATATATGTATATATATATGATAGCTTTTAGAATCTGACTTAAACAATAGTTGTGGCATAGATGTAAAATGTTTAATTCTTCATATTTAAAATTGATAATTCATCATTAATTTATAATTTATATAAGTTGAATGCATTGCAAATTCAGCCACATTACAATTTGTAGCTGTGCACAATAAAAAAATTAAAAAAATCATCTTAATGTTTATTTTTCCAGTACATGCTTTCTGTTTTGTGGTGGTAAAACTGTTATTTTTTTTTCTGAAGATAAGTATGGATGCAAATATTCACCGAGAAACACTGGTTGTAGGGTAATATGGAAGAAGTAGTCCTGCTTTGTCACAGTCTTAAAGTGCTTTTTAATACTCTGACTAAACACATTTTGTTTTATCCAACCCAGACTCCAGAAAACTCCAAATTCCATGACTTGTCAAATACACACCTAACAAGTCACAAGGCCATCACAGGACTGTGTATCTCGGAAAAAAAACAAAAAATAAAATAAAACAAAGCAAAAAAAAACTTACCCTGGAAGGTCCTCACATCTAAGATTTATACTGGAGAGTTTATTTACTGCAGTACTTCTCAAATAGTGCAGCCACACAGGGAGGTGTCAGGGTGGGAGTGAGAAGCAGGAGGACTTTCATATTGTCTTTATTCATGCTTGACAGATGAACAAGTCTCTGGGTTCAACGTTATGTTGCCAGTGACCGCATATCTACCTGTGCACAGATTCTCATGTCAACCTGACTCACAGACAAGTTATTGTACTGTCTCTGCAACATGACATTGGATTAAAAAATCTAAGAGAATGAGAGCTAAAGCACAGGATTGTTTTGCATCTAAATGCGAAAAGTACATAAGTTGCAACATATTTTCTCCCAAAACTTCGTAAATCGTGAGCTTTGTAAGTACAGAAGACAATGAATTGTCAGACACACTCTATAAACCACTTTCAGATTTTAACACAGATTGTCACAACCTGACAAACTGCATCAGTCTTTCAGTTTATACATGACTTCATGACACGTTTTCAAGAATAATGCATATATTAAAAACTGTAAATGGGTGAATTAGCCCTGTTAATGGTATTTCCAGAGAGTTGAAAAACTGGAAAATCAGGTGACCAAACAGTGTGAATTTACTTTTTGAAGCAAAATGTTGTTTTTGTATTTTGGGATAAGTGACATTTTTGGAGATATGGGGCTACCTACCTCACAGCAGTGATTACCTATCCTAAGAGATCCTCGTTGGCGAATGTCATATATGCTTATGTAATACAAGAATATATGAATATAACACTAACTTGGAGATGAAGAATCTTTAATTTTCTGTCTATTTCAAAAGGGATCTTAAAATACATAGGAGTTGTGAGATAAAGATAGAGAAAAAAATTCACATGATTTAGCCTTAGTGTCACAATGTTTTCTTTTAAAGCAGCAAACAGAAACAAGTATGTTCAAGTTAAAAGATTAAGGAAACCTGAGATTTTAACTGTACATCTCTCATCATAGCAGACCACCTTTTTTGTCCTCCACCAGACAGGAGCGGCAGATATGCTACACAATTTGCACAAAACAAACTATGAAACCTGTTTATGAAAAGAATCAGATTTAAATTTTGTGATTGTTCAGAGCAAGAAGGGAAAAAAAAATGTCAGTGTGACATCCTACAGTAGCGTGATGAGGGTTGGCCTCTGGTATCCGGGTGGAGCGAGGTGGCAAGTGGTGTATAAGGAGGCCTGCGTTTCATCTCTGAGGCAGAAAGAATAAGACAAAGAGCAAGACGGGGAGCAGATAGACAGTGGTGGAGCAGTAGAGCCAGCAGTTGGACCAAACGAGACCGGAGAGGTGAGGGAGCGCAGATGACAGGAGCTTCCTCTGGGTCTGGTGCCTGTTTTCCAAAGGAAGTGCACGAGGCCTAATCTGTGGGCCCCAGAGGAGAGGGACCTGTTGGCCCCCGCTTATTGTCCACTTTATCACCTCCTGCTTTAGATGGGTTTTTCTCAATTTCGACAAGTACTTTTCATAAAACTACATTACAATTTATCTAAAGCATAAAAAGGATAAGCAAGATGCATTGCAAAATGAATTTCTCTGTATCAGTTTGTCCATAAAAATGAACAATGGGCGACATTGCTTATTTGCATTGAATGTACCCACTTCTCCCATCTTGTATGGTGTCAAGGTAAAGTCAATCAGGGAAAACAGTGTGGCTTGTGAGGTCAGGAAGTCAATGCTACCACTAGAGCCACAGTTTGTCAGGCTGTCACTTTATAATTAACAGCTGAGGAAGTACACAAACACACACAGACACACAATTTCTCGTCCACACAGAGAACTTTACCCCCCCCCCCATCCCTCAAGAGGAGATTGCACTTACTTAGATTTGTTTACTTCAATGTTTTAGTCCGCTCAACAATTTCTTACTGACTCCAGCTCTTACACTGATGTCAGTCCAAGTCTTCTAGCCATGTAGACTTCAAGCATGATGTATCATGCTTACACATAGAAAACCATATTTACAAATTTAAATTCACTCTCTCTCTCTCTCTCTCTCTCTCTCTCTCTCTCTCTCTCTCTCTGTGTATATATATATATATATATATATATATATATATATATATATATATATATATATATATATATATATATATAATTAATGTTTGTGCTCTTTGTTTTGCTGAACTGAATTACATCTGAGGTTGCCTGAAAATTCTGAGAACTTTTGCATGGCAGATATTAACAGAATCTTCTTGCTCTTCAGTTGACTTTGCCTAAAAAATAAAAAAAGCACTAAGAAGTATTGCATCAGATTCTTTACATCCTCCTCCTCCTCCTCTTGCTATTTTGGAGCTGTTACACACCCTTGCTCTTTTGTTCGCACTGATTAGCTGGTGCACTTCAGGGAGTTGGCCCTGCAGCAGGGATGTCCGATGACCGAGACTCTTCCTCGGAGGATTGCCAAGACATCCAGGTGTTTGTGTGGACAAACACACAGATACACACTTCCTCAACCCCATATCTTCACCTGCAGGTGTGGTCTTTGCCTCCTGTTAGTTCTATTATGATCATTAGCAGCATTATTGTTGTGGTTTTAACTATTAGCTACTTAATTACCATTTGTTGAATACCGTCACCACAGCTACAAAGGCTGATTTATTGGGTTGCCTAAAAGCACATGGAAGTAAAGTGAAAAGTAAGATTGAACTACATGTATTTTCTTGCCAAATCTTCAAATCTGACATTACATTGCAATTGTTAATATAATCTAACCCATTTTTCTGTCCTGCTTGTTGTACTTGACACAAGAACAGACTTTTTAAACCCCAACTCCCTTTTATTTTATTCAAAAGCAGGGTAAGCTAAAGTTTTGGTCAGGTTCCTTCAGCTAATTCATGATTCATCATAACAACAAAACAGAAAAAAATTGTAAAATAACAGAGATGTCCTAATCAAAGTGATTGAACTATTTGGTGATTTAGTCCCTAAAATTTCACTTGGCAAATGTGGTGAGAAAACATGTCTGCCAACAGTACATATGTAACCATTGTCTGTGCCAGAAGGGGGAGACAAATGTTCTGCACAACACTGAATGTGTATGTCTCTATTCAGGATTTCAACAAAACATGTCTGTGGAATTTAAGGATACCTAGCAGGTATCTTAGACCTTTTTTTTCTTTTTTTTTTCAAGAAACTGAGATAACTTTAGCAACATACCTGGCAACTGTTTATTGTGCTGTGGTGGAAGTTTCAGACAGGTCAAGCATTTGTAATAAAACAAGATACAACTTTGCTTGAGTCTTATGGGTAAGATCACCTTCAAGGCTCCAGACAATCCCCTCTACGTTTGCTACAACAGCGAGTGTTCTTCTTCCCTGTCTCTATCACACACATGGACACATTCCTGCAGTGAATGCCAGCCCTTCTCTTACTCTGGAGCTATGCATCAAACAGAATAGAGAGCTGACCTCAGCCCCTTTCAAAAGGAGCTTCTAATCCAGCATTCTTAACTCGATTACAAAGTGTCAAGAGGGATCAGAGAGATGCTCTCACCTGTCATCTCTCACAGCAGCGGGACACAACTCTGAGAAATGAAATCCTGCCAGACGCAATTGGAAAGCAGACAGGCGGGAGACAGCAAATGAGGGGCAGAGACACTGGAGATAGCATAAAGTAATCCTTCATACCTTTGCACATCAGAGAGGGTTTGTTGGACGTATTACATTTTTGTTTATACATTTTCATGCTTTTTTTTTATTGTTCATTCACACAATGCACACACTTCTATTTTAAGATCAGTTAAGAGAATTAAAGCTTAATCTGCAAATTATATTATGGTCAATCTGAACATAAGCAGACAAAAGTGGCTTTTCTGTAAATTAAGGAGATCTTCTCATCCAGTATGGCTCTGATAACACATCACTTCTGATAGGTCAATATGAAGTATGTGACCAAACTTTCATAGTGCCCCCACCACCAGATAATATATTTTGGTCTCACTTACATGACAAACAAATCTGACCGCATGGTCATTGTGTGTCATTATACTCATACTCATATTCCACCTCTGCACCTACTTGTAGCCATTTTATTTTAACACCTTGCTTTATCATATTGTATACAAACTATCTCATACCAATGTGCTTCACCATTAAATATCAGTTTGTTTCCATTGGCAGATTTGATTTTTTGTAATGGAGTTTGACAAAATACAAACGCAAATAATCTAATTTAATATTCAATATAATTGGGATGTCTGATATTGGCCGGATTTCAACCCTGTTGGTAACTTGTCCTCCTGTGTCGACCCGAAGATGAGAATAAGTGACTTCCACCTGAGACTTACTAGAGGGATTTGATTCATCAACTCTCTCTGTTTTCCTTTCTCTCGTTCCCGCCTGGCATGTTGTGTGAAGGCAGGAAGCCGCAGGATTCACCAGTGGCTCATTAAAACCCATTAAGGAGCCGAGCGCAGACAGGATGCTGGTCGTGAGTAGAGGAAAAGCGAGGCAGGGCCGAGGACACTGCTACACTTTCTGTCCCCTCGGCCGCACCCACCTATGCTGCCTTGCACTCGCGCTCTGTTATCTGCTCTGCACAGCACTTCCTATGGCCCCACACGTATTCCAGCTAGACCCTGCTTTTAGCTCTGCCAACTCACGTCTCACACCCCCTCTGACCTGAGTGTGTGATGAACTGGCCAGGCGATAACACATTTTTCACTCTGCTGGTCTCCCTATCTCTTTGTCTGACACCTTGCTTCTTGTTCACTCCCCTTGTTTTTACATCTTTTTGACCTTTCCTACCTCGGACCCGCTGCCTCATGTAGCAGTAGTCATCTCTTTTGGCACAGTATGTTCAGTGATAAATGTGAAAACTACTATAAAGGGACAGACGTCCAGTACACGAGTCGGCGCACCGTCTGGGGCCTCTAGGTCACTGAGTAATGAAAGAAAAAAAAAAGTTCTGTTGAGTTGGGATTGTGTCCCCTTGGGGTCAAACAGAAGGTCTGGAACGGTGGAGGCAAGTGTTATCAGCAGACTGGAAATGATGTAGATGTTTTGAAGTTACATATGATTCAATTTTTCATATGAAAATTGAAAAGAACTATTGAAAACATATTCTTTTCAATAGTACATTACAAAAGTAAACTTGACACATTTACCCAGGATTTCATGTGACAGGCACAAACTACTATATAAATGTGAAGTGGAAGAAAATAGATTTCCCATTTCTTTAAGAATGAATTAAAAAAAAAGTTATAACATTGTTGGTGTCCGTTTTTGGTGTATGTCTCCATCAGTTTTGCAAATTGAGAGACCTGCGTTCTTGCCCATTCTTCAGGGCAAAACACTTCAAATTCAGTCAGACTGAGTGGAAGGTATTTGATCAAAAAATCTAAATAAACATTAAAGTCTTTCAACGACAATTGAATTTGGGTCTGGGCCTTTTCAGCAAATAAACATGCTTTGTAGCTCTGATGGTATCTTCAGGACCCTGCAGGAAGGTGGAGTTGCACCCTATGCTCAAGTTTCTGTCACTTTCTAACATATTTTCTCCATTCACCATCTTCGTTCATCTTCCCGTTTACACTTGACAGCCATGTCTCAACAGGTTTTCTGCTTTCCACACACTTTTTCCGCAAGACGTATAAAGCCTGAAGTACTGTTTTTACAATCTAACTCACCTTTAAACATTTGCTGCCCTGCAAGGTGTGTTCCTCAGTCTGCATTTACTAATTAGACTGCACCTTAAGGCAGCTGGTTAAGGTGGGTTTTATTTAGGGGAATCAGAGTAGAGAGGATACCATGCTTTTTGCATGTAAATGACTTTATATATGCAGAAAATATTTTTTTTTCTTTAACATTCCAATAAAACACATGAAAGTTTGTGGCTGTACAAAAAAAAAAAAAAAAAAAAAAAAAAAAAAAAAAAAAAAAAAAAAAACAAAACAGGAAAATATTCCAGAGCTGTAAACACATGTGGAAGGCACTGTATAGAGTGCATTTGTCTTTCAGGTTGTTGCAATTTCCTCATTAAATTAAAAAAATAAATAAATAAAAATAAAAACAGCACTTAACATATGTCTAAGAAAAAAATCTGTTGTTTTGTTTGGGCTCTGAGGATATCCGATAGCATCCTCTTCCTGCTTTTGTAAACCCCTTAAACTCCTCCTGTATGCGGTGGTCCATGTCCAGAACTGAATATTTGGCAGCATTCGAGCATTGCTGTAGCTGTGTCCTCAAGCAGGAAAATATTGCACAATTTCATCAAATGTGCAAAGAAATTGTTTCGTCTAAATCTAAAGTTAATGTCATTCAACTTTACCCCGTACACTTTATCGTGTGAAGCATAAACAGCGGGCTGATTGGCAGAAACATGACATTATGCGTTATAATAAGTGGAGTAATCAGAGCAAGAATCACATAAGGAAACACTTTCTATTGTTTCGCTTTTTATGCATTTTCTTTTTTTTTTGTTCAACCACATTATTGCTGTGCCTCATTGACATGCTGTGGCGCTCTACCCCCTCCTCTCTGTAATCATAAACTCTTGACATCATTGACCCCTTTAGCATTTTCAAGCTCTTCTGTTTCACTTCACTCTGACACCAAGTCTCGAGACTCGTAGTGGTCCCGTTTAGACAAAAAAAGTTGGCTGAGGTGTCCCTTGCCAATAACAAATATAAACATAGCCCTGCCATTATCTGCTGCAGTTAACCAGGATCATGTTTTCTCCCCTGACTGCATGTGCTGCTTGCAGATGTGGTCATAGCAGCTAATCTGTTTTCTCAACTGCACCATTTTTGGTATATGCAGTTCAGCTCTTGAGTTTGCAAGGGTTTAGGGAAATCAAAGCACACCGCAAAGCATGATGGATATTTAATTAACCAGACGCAGAGTAAAGCTATTTAAACTGTTTTTTTTTTTTTTTTTTTCATTTGCACCTAATGTCAGATATTCAATAGGTCATCTGAAGGTCAGTTGGTTTCAGAAATTCATAAGTTTGGCAGACACATGTATGTGGGTTCAAAAAATTTTGATCATAAACTTGGTTTCTTGTTGTTCTATAACATTGTAATAATACTCCACCGTACAAGTATGTATATTCCTAGTCTTTCTTTCAAAGAAGACTCCAGCCTCAGCCTCCTGTTAAAGATGAACCAAAAACAAATCATTGGCTGATTTCTGATGCCCACATTTGAAAAAACTTTGACATTCCAACACTGATTTTAGCCTATTTTCAATTCTCTTTAAGAACAGAACAGATAATTAACAATTTATCATAGGACTAGGCAGAGTTGGCCTAGCTACCATTAATAAAACTGAAATCTCTATGTGTGCATGTTTGAGAATTTGGACCTTTGATGTCCAAAACACTGCCAACTTTTCTAAATTAACCACTCCCTATGATAGGCAAAGGTTGAAAGCTTGAATGGTCAAAGTAGAGTAACTCTCTATACTGCAGCACTAATTAAACATATCTCAACATGTTGTACAGGAAAAGGTCAACCTGAGCCTGGCCACAGTTTGAAAAAAAAAAAAAAAAAAAAAAACAATTTTTTGAAAAATAACAAAACCTGGATATCAAACCATGAGAGCATTTTTATTTTTGAAAAACCAAAATCATCCATTAGTGCAGTTGACATGCACAGTTCACAGTGGGGACAGCAGAACTGGCACACAGTTAATTATGGACTTTGTATCTACAGGGTGACAGTGGGAAAAAAAAAATCCTTTTAACACATAACACATATTTTAAAAGAGTAATCCTTTAAGCCCATGGGCACTTTATGTTCTTGTGGGCTCCTGGGCAAAACATTGTGCATAACCTTTAGTTATCCATAGGTTATTACTGAGAGGGAGTCTAAGAGTATGCTCCATGAGAAAATTTTGAAAAAATAGACCCTTAAATAATACGTTCTGGTGATTTTTGTGGATACAAATGTATACTATTCAGACAGGAGATGAATAAACCCAATATGAGTCTATGTAGCATAAATTCTTTGAGCAGAGCTCTTAGGATCCAGTGCAAGATTCCCAGGTATGTTCCGTAATCCATCCCTGTTTTCAAATAGTCTTTTCACTGGCAGTGAAATCATGTAAAATTGATGTAAAATTGCAAAGATGTTATTCACTTCTGACAAGAGCGACAAAAAGGACAGCAACACTTTATTTTAATTATGAACATTAATGACACTTTTAATGGTCATGACTGTGCTCGGCAAGTGTCATTGTTTTTTTTGTAAACCGAACTGTGTAAGCTTTTATAATACGGGCCATAAGACTGCAGGACATGTTTTAGTTCCAGCATTAATTCAGCTTTAGTTCCAGCAGTAGAGGCAGAATTAAACCTTCTCGATGTTTAATTTTTTTCTTACAAGATGCTCAGTTTTCACATTCTTGCACATTTTCCTCATAAAATAAAAGTTGTAGCCCTTATTTAAAACCCATACTATTATTTAGGAATTCATTGATGTTAAGTGAAAAAAAATGCAATTTTTAGCTTTTTGGGCAGTTTGTATTCAACTCTGGTGAGATACTTTGTGACTATAAAGCTAGCCTGCTGAGCAGTCACTGGTCAAGGCTGATGAACCAAAAGTTACGTAATTCTAGCCAGTTTCTCTGTGCATTTCTATACTCTAAATGATCATCAGTTAAGCTTTAATGCCACAGATATTTTTGGATATGTTCAAAACATTTTGCAGCGGAAGACATGCATTTCTGTGAAACCAAACGTAGGTGCCTCTGTCAAAAAATTACATGGAAGTCATAGTCTAATATAAGCAGAGGCTCTGTTGGTGCTGAAAATTCACTCAGCTTACATTGTCAACGACTTGGAAAGCTCCAGCAGGCAGCAATCTGAACTATTTTCTGATTTATTCAGCTATAATTATTTGACCACTTGGGGCATTCATAGAGCATTGAACTTGAATCCCCTGATAGTCAGGCTGACCCTAAATATAGGATTCTATAAGAATTAGAAAACAACTTACTGATAATAACAACAATATTAAGCAACATGCTCTAATTTATAAAGAATGTCTGCCAAAGTCCAAGAAATTCTAGGAATGGGATAAGCAAAAACGATGATTTACTACGACAAGACAGTTAAGATCATCCCTGAAGTATTTGTCATTGTGGTTTCTACAGTCGTCTCAATATGGTTTGAGTTAGTCTCCGTCATTCTATCATTTCCTGTCCCTAAATAAGAAAACATGTATCCTTCGATCAACTACTTATATGGTAGCGGCTTACGAACAGCTGGATGAGGACAGTCATTCCAAAGCTATTTGTCAAATGAGTAAATTAATGCAATATGTTGCCTCATCCGTCTGTTTTTAATGTTTTCAGTGGTCTGGGAGAGTGTGTCACACGCTCAGACAGCAGTTTTAGCTGCTACTGTTTCGTTTGTCAGCACAAACCATGAGACATATGCAGGGCGACGTTCTTTTGACAGGAGTGAGGTTTTGTTGAAGAAAAATAGCCTTTCTTCCCCCATGTGCACAGTGACCTGACAGGATCAAATCTCCCACAGGGGAAATTAATCAATCTGTTTGTGGTGACGAATCTGTTTGTGGTGATGGGGCTCTGAGTATAGCCTGGATCCCAGCTGTCTGAGTGGGTTGGACAGATGAGGCCAACAGATTGTCTTTAAAGCTGCAGAAGCTATTTTTTATTTCATTCTTTTACACATTGTTAAAACTCTCACTTTATCCTGACAGTATAATATCATACAGATAATCTGTAAAAAAAATAAAAATAAAAATTGAGCTCCCCCTGCCATTTACAGAAATGCACCGCGCCTGGTCAGAAACAACCAGTCAGAGCCAGGAGGAGGGTCTTATCACTGTCAATCAGGCTCATGTACAGGCTGCTTACACTCTCCCAGTTTGTATGTTACAGCTCTTTCCACACAACGGAGCCTTTCTCTGAATGTGCAGCCTAGTTAGCATAGATAAAGATAACAGCGGATAAACAGTTTTCCTGTAATGGTAAGTTGTTTCTCTGCCATTAGCACACCTGCAGCACTTACATAAGCGGGATTGGCAGTAGTAAGACCTTCCTCCTGGCTCTGAATGGTTGCTTCTGACCAAGAGATGTGCATTTCTGCAGATGGCAATAAGAGCACAAGGAAATGATTTGGTGAAAAACAAATCATTTTCACCAATTATCTGTCTCGTGTTATGCTATCACGACTTAGAGAAAGTGAAATTTGTAAAAAAAACAACAAAAAAACGTTTTTTTTTTTTTTTTATGAAAGTTTTCCATTGCAGTTTTTAAGGTATGTAATTTAAAGTCTGTGGAGAATTATCTGCACTACATAGAGTGCAATAAAATGCTGCTGATAGAGATCAAAAGGAGCTTGACTAGTGACTTTAAAAAGTCAATTACCCAGGAAAAGTTCTGCTTAAACAAGACAGATGATTGTTTGCATAGTAAAGTGGATGAAGATCTTTGCCATAAGCTGAAGACTGAAAAAACCTGTCTCTTTGATTCATGGAGAAAATCTACTCACTAATATCTTGTTTTAAAGAAACATTTGCCAGGATTAGATTACTACTTATTTTTAGTTTCAGCAGTTTCTAATGGGCTATCAAACCATGCCAAATTTAACCTGGCAGAAATCTGATAAGGACCAAATTCATTTTATCACTGCTTATGAAAACAGAGCAAACTAAGCTAAGTGTGTGGTTTGAAACCCATGAGTCTAGAGCCAAAGGTAATTAAAATGGAGTAGTGTTTTAAAATATGAAGACAATTAAAAATGCTACTTTCAGGACTAATGTAGTATCCACATGAAATTTCCAAAGCAGAAATACACCAGTACTGAAAAAAAACAAAACAAAACAAAACAAAAAACTATAGTTTTGTCAGGTTTGTTCTCTTCTTCTTGTAAGATCAAACTCCAACGTTTTTTTTTTCTTTCAGTTTTTTATAACTATGGAATCCATAAAAATTGATAAGCTACCTCTTTCAAAGGGCACTTTACATTTTGTCTTTTTTAGCAGAACCAAGGGAACATAAGGATAAACCGTAAGTTTTGTCATTGTGAAACATCTCAATATTCTCACAGATGGGACATAAAAGTCATTCAAAATTCAAACTGAAACGAGTATCTTTAAACAATGTCTCTTATTGTTGTGAAAATGTAATAGTCTGCAAAGTAAAAACAGTCGGACAGACAACAAACAGCAAGCTCTCTTTGACAACTGATCCCGTGTTATTAGTCAGCATAAGCCACACTCCTCAGAAGCTCTTTTAGATTCAACTTGACGTGCAGATAGGTGGCAGCAGAGAGCTTTGAGGCCAAAGCTGCTGATGGCCGCAGCGTCTGCTGCTAAACAATAAAAAATGTCTTTTATTCCATGCCAGTTCTGTCTTGGTATCATTCCTTGGGACGGCCACACAAGTGACACATAAAGACAAGGAAAAAAGGAGAAGAAAAAATAAAGAAAGACCAAACGGCTGCTGTTCTGATACAGTGAGTAAATATGCTTTAAATTATTCAATCTAAGAGGAATTTGTTGTGTCTCAAATGCTGAAGTCCAAAGAAAGAAATGATTGTTGTTTTTTTTTTTCTTCACTAATTTATCAACTTCATCATGCAATGATTGTGATCTTGCCTGCACATACTGCGTTCTGGGGAGTCTTGCAGTAGTGTCAGCATTTAGGCTCAGGGGAGTGATTTAAGGAGGCATGGCATGCTCATCATGCCCCCCACGCCTGACTGTTCCAGTTTGCTCTCAGAGTGTATGCAAACAAATAAAAGAGGAGAAACTTTTTAATTAGCTGCAGGGCAGAGCCTGACAGCTCGTATTGTCAGTTATTACACAGTAACCAGGTATTACTCTAAATATTTGGAGCGCTGTAAGGTAGAAACCACCAGCATGGGATCAGAGGTTATTGTTTTTTTCCTCTCAGTTTTGGCAAAATTGCACAGTGCCAACTTTATAGTCAAAACAACAATTAAATGTATAAAATTAGCCGATGAAAAATGACTGAGGTCCTAACCTCAGTTACTGGCAGTTTATTGAACAGGCCCAATGTTGCAACATACTTTATTGTGTCACTGCTTGCCCTCAGTCTGGCACCTTGAAACAATGTTGATGCTGACCTAAAGGTCGCAGAGGTCAGCTTAAATCATCGAACTGCAGTGCGACTGTGACAAGCCGGGGATTACTGTTAAATTTAGCTCATGAAAAACACAAAACGCACACAAATAAAAAAAAAGAAGTGCAACATATAATTGTTCTTCAAAATAAGAAAATAAGCTTTTATCTTTAAATGATATGTAATTATTCCTAAATATTTATTTTAGGTGTTATTCAATGATAACTGACGGCATAGCCACTCACAAACAAAAACCAACTGAATCTCTAATTCCTTGGTAATGGCAGTGGCATACATGTTTTGAAGATTAATAAATCTAAAAATAAATATAATAAAAAGTAAGAAGCTAATAATGAAGAATACAAATCTCATGACATGTGTTTGATATGGCATTTCACAAGTGGCATATCCCACAAACCTTCACAAGAGCAGCAAATTACTAAGTATAAACACTATTAGTTAGCAATAAAGAAGGAATTCATTTTATGTTTCTAAGTATTTTGAGCTAAGAAACACAACATGTGACAACATTCAGCTTTATAATTTTTTATACTAAAATATTAGCGTATTTTATTAACTGTTTTAGTCTTATTTTTAATAAACGCAAATACATAGTCTATAAAGAAACATTAGGGAGACATTATGCTGCATTCTTTGCTGCCTTAATAATTAACCACCATTTAATAAATCAGCTTTGAAGAGCATGACCTAATTATTTTTCACCGACTCTGATCCTGACCCCAAGATTTTTGTGCTCACTGCCATGAAAAATCCCTACTTATAGTGTGAACGTGTGAGGGCCTTTATGCCTGATGGGACGATTGTTTGCTCAAAGGCAGCCAGATCATCGGGCTCAGGCTTAAGCTTCCAGTGCTTTAAACACAATAAATGACATAACAGTGAACGCTTCTTTTGGACGGATGATGATGAATCATCTGTTATAGTGTTTCAATTATATAATTATATATATTATATTGAATAATATTATATATATTATATTGAAACACTTATATATATAAGTGTTTCAATAATTATCCTGATTAGTTGTTTCTCTCTTTTTTATTATTTAAATTTTAATGTGTTGAATAATCAGTAATAATCAAACAAGATTTTTTTTTACACATCATGTTATTCTGATCTAAATCTTTTTGGGTCAACACATAAAAATATGTGAAATCGTTAATAGTATTCTTGTTAGGATCACACGGAAGATGCATTTTTACTTTGAATGATCAGAAAATTTAGACTTCAGTGTTTTATTTTTTGGTAAAACGCTGATCCAGTGCAGTTACAGGATTTCATTAAATGTGAGATGTTTGGATGTAGTCTTCTCCTGACATTTGCCTGAGTTTGTACAAAAACCAGGAACAAGGAGTGGAATTTGACGTGGCCCCAGGAAGCACCTTGAATTACTTTGAGTGTACAGAAGCCTGTATGAGAGGAAAGCAATTTTTTTTTTTTTTTTGCGCCGCTCTGTTCATTTAAAAACATAGAGAGGAGAAGCGTGTTACAAAGGTTTGGGATGATAGGCCTGTAGCAGATTTTGTTTTACCGTCAGAGCAAAGCAGTTCCTGTTGTAATAAATAAAATAATTTAATTATCTATAGAAAACGAATCAGAAACACCTTAATGTAAATTTGGTTGAATATTGTTTTTAACGTATGCATCTCTTTTCAATTTTCTTTGAAAGAATAACGTGATCATAACTGTAAAACTTTACATTTGCATTATTTTTGTCAATAGATATTTATAGTCTAAAAATGTCTATTGACTATAACAACTCTCTTAAAATACTGGGTCCCTTAGATGACTGATCAACATCTCACTAATTATTTTAATTTAGGGGCATTGTTCAATACATTAAGTAAGACCTTAAAAACATTTTTACATCGTCTTGCTTTTTAAACAAATGTCTCCACTTTAATGTCTAAGGAAGTTACTTGATTATTTTTTAGGAAAATCTAATTTAATCTATGTGAAGATTTAGCTGTAACATGCACACATTAATATAGCTATAATCTCATCGTTTCATGTTTTGCAGTGCATTCACCAAATTGCTAAATATTAAAGAGGGAAAAAAATATTTTTTTTTTTTACAGCTGGATTTATAGTTAGCTGTTAAATAATCTTGAGAGCAAAGCAGCAACATGCTTTTCATGCAAAACATCAAGCACCTTAAATTTAAATCAGGGTTGCAATACTTAATGCAAACCAGGGCACATGATCCAAAAATGTCAATATTTTATATCTAGTTATATATTTTTTCTAATGACAAACATTTAAAATACAAACATTTACTCTTTTGTTTGGACAAACAAAATTTACTCTGTTGTTTGGATTTTTTTTGCCATCAGTGTGCTTCCAAGAAATAAAAACTGGACAGTAATTTTTCTACAAACATTTAGCAAAAACATTCAAGTATATGTAGAACTTGATAATATATGTTGAAATGTATATGTTTGTCCTAAATATTATGACAAGAAATTAGCAGACATTCTCAAATAAATATGTTTTTTTTTTCTTTTTAATTGGACAGTTTTTCAAATTATTTTTTGTCTGCTTTGTGTATTCCGCCATAATATTGTTTGAATCTCCATTTGCATGCACATCAGTTGTATTTATTTTGTACAAGGTGTTATTGTCTTTTATTTGTGTTCTTTTCCCTTCTTGATCAATTTTCTCCTAAAACAGTTATTTTATTCTCAATGGCTCTATCTTGAATTAAATGAATCATAGAATGATTAAAAAAACGTGATTAAAAAATTCTTTACCGCAAGCTTCAACCTGGCTTCAATAAATATACAAATAAATAAATAAATAAATCAACATTTCAGGGACAATGTGACTTCTGTAATGATACGTACACATTTTTGTGCATAAATTAATTTTACATACGGTTGCTGTGCTGTTTGTTTTCATGCATGTCAGAAAGAGTTAGAGAAATGAGGGGTGAGGGATCCGACAGGCTGTGTCAGCAGGGTTGGATTTAGGACTGCATAACGAAGCATCTATGCAGACTAAACAGAGACCGCAATGGACTTACACAAACACACACCTCACACTTGTCCTCTTCCTTGCTCTTGGCCTACGGAAGACATTGTACAAAACTGAAACAACACAACAGCATCCTGAACTCTGATTTTGGAATGGGCTGTAGCCTATAATGTTAGTTACAGTGGATTTTTGAGCTGCAAATTCATTTGTATAAAAAAGCATGATGCTTTTTTATACATTAAACGATTAAACTATGAAGAATTAAACTATGAAGTTCCTTCAATATGCTTTGTATCAACATTTCAGATGATCCCACAGATTTAGTTCTGAATCTTGGATAGACCAAACAAAAATATGAATTTACTTTCAGTGAAATCATTCTTGTATTTATTTGAAGGCACATTTAGATTCACTGTGATGCAGAATCATCAATTTTCAAACAGACATCTGAAGCCTTTGGGTCAAAACTGACTTCAGTCAGATTTTCATCTGCCTTGAGAAGAAAATCTGAAAGTATAATCCCACATTATGATGCGGCCACCACCATAGTTCACTGTAGTTGTGCTGCTTTGGTAATGTATGGTGTTGGTTTTGTGTCAAAGTTACCATTTGAAGTTTTGGCTCAAAATTGAATAAATAAAAAATAAAATTCTACATTATTTCACTAGGATTTCTCCTTAGTCCAGCTGTTTAGTGAATCCAGATGACTGTTGTAACATGTAGAACAAATGTCATTCCACTTAATCTTTCTCAACTACACATGACCATGTATTGATCGTGATGATAACATTCGTGTTTATTTTACATCACACAAAACATGAGAAACAACATGTAGGACACAAAACTGACCAATCAGGCCTTCCTCCATTTCTCGTAGTGTTGCTTTCCTCTGCCTGGTGACCCCCACAAACAGTCTGATTCTTTTTGTTTTGTTTTTCTTCTTTCAATTTTCTGAGAATGTACCGTTTTCATAGAGCTGCTGTTGTTTGCTATTTCCTTCAAGTATTGATGCCCATCTTCACTCAGGCATGAACAAGCAATAAATAGACAGACAGACAGACAGACTCACTTTTTGCTGTTCTCAGGACTCCCCTCTTCCGCACTGAGATATCTGATGCTTCTCCAGGTATGTGTTGGAGCCCCCTCTCCAGAGTGGGGGTCACCGGCCCGAGTGCTCCACTGACCACCGGTACCACTGCTGCCTTCTCTAGTCATTCTCTTTCTTCCAAGACATTGTGTTTTTCCACTTTCTCCTCTTCACTTTTTTTTTTTTGGACATTTTCATAATTTGGGATGAACATTTGACTTCTTTTTAATTTATTGCCGAATGACACATTTTTAAAACAAAAATATCTAAATGATCCAGAAAAGCAAATATCACAAAAAAAAAAAAAAAAAAAAAAAAAAAAAACGGGTTGGGGAAGTTTTTTTCCTTTTTTACAAATTGTTT